>NW_024717439.1:0-61434 GCF_018991925.1 Homarus americanus | reverse complement strand
GTCATTACCGCACTTGATGACAACCGGCCAACCAGAGAGACGGTCGACGATAACAAGGAAGGACTTTCCTGACACACAGAAAAAGTCGGCCGACACAGACTCAAAGGGGCAGGTGGGGTTGTCGTCACTCATGAAGGGTTCCTGCTGCTGGCTGGGTTGTAATACTTGGCAGGGCTCACACGCACGGACAACATTGGAGATGTCGGAGTTGATGCCGGGCCAGAACACAGTCTGTCGTGCACGTCGTTTGGTGGCCTCAGCTCCACGGTGGCTGTCGTGAAGGCGAGCCAAGGCGTGGGGACGTAATGCAGCCGGGACAACTACACGTGCTCCGTACAGAACAAGGTCTCCGTCGCAGTAAAGTTCATCGCGGAGTTTCCAATACGGGAGCAGGGTGTTGTGAAGATCGTAGCGGTTGCTAGGAAATCCATTCCTCACACACTCGACAAGTCGGGCGTAGGAAGGGTCATCTCGGGCCGCTGTTCGAAGGTCCTCCATTGCCTTGTCGTCATCTGGTGACAGGTCCGAACGAAGGGATTGGACGGCATGGAGAGTGACCACAGTCCTGACGGAAAGAGCGAGGTCTGCGTCGAGCACATGGTCTTCTGGAGTAGGGCGGCTGACAGGAGAGCGGGATAAGGCATCAGGGATGCAGAGCTCCTTACCAGCACGCCACACTGCTGTGAAGATGTACGCCGAGAGCTTCTCTTTCAGACGCTGGAGGCGAGGGTTCTCAACGGCGTCTAGCGTGTAGTGGTTGAGGATCGGGACAAGCGGGCGATGGTCGGTCACTAGGTGAAAGTGTTGCAGGCCTATGAGGTAAAACCTGCACTTGGACGTCGCCCAGACCACAGCCAACAGCTCCAACTCAATGGTGGCGTAGCGCGTCTCAGTGTCAGAGAGGAAACGCGAGCCACACTGGACGAGCCAGAACTGCCCTCCACCATGATCCTGCAGTAGGGCGTATCCCACGCCATACAAGCGTGAGGCATCTGTCTGCAGAACTGTCGGCAAGGCTGGGTCAAACGTGGCGAGGACAGGTGGACGAGACAGGGCCTGTTTCACTTGCTGGAAGGCCTTGTCGTGGTCAGGGGTCCACAGGAATGTCCTCTTGGGGCTCATCAGGGGGCGAAGTGGTTGAGCAGCTGCGGAGATGTCTGACGAAAACTCTGCTAACTGGTTGACGAGACCGATGAAGGACCTCAAGTCGGTCAGGTTAGCAGGGGTGGGAAAATCCGTGATGGCGCGGACCTTTTCCGGGTCAGCTGCGATACCATTCCCTGAGAGGGTGTACCCGCAAAAGTCAGCTGAAGAGCTGGCCAGAACAAACTTGTCGGCATTTAGGGTAATGCCATGCTTCCGGCACCTGTTGAGTACCTCGTAGATACGGCGGAGGTGATCCATGTAATCCTCGTCGTACACGAGTATGTCGTCGACCACTTTCACACAGTTTGCCAGACCTTGTAGAGCCATATCGCCTCGAAGACAGAAAGCGTCTCCTGTAGCGGCGAATCCCATGGGGCCACGGCAATAACTGTAACGTCCATGCGGGGTGATGAAAGTTGTGAGTGGTCGGTCTTCTTCGGCAAGCTCTATCTGCCAGTATCCACACCGGGCGTCCATCGTCGTGAAGAAGCGCGCCTTCGGGTTCACACTGCGTATAGCTGCAAAGGGCGTGGGAGAAGGGTGCGCAGGACGAGACACCTGGCTGTTGAGCTTGGAGAGGTCAGTGGTGATCCGAACACCACCTTTGGGTTTTGTGACGACAACCATAGGGTGACACCATGGAGACCGGTCATCGCCGGTTGGTGCAATAATTTCTTGGGCGACCATGGAGTCCAGCTCGTTTTTGACCGCCTCGCGGAAGGCCAGGGGAACCAGTCGAGGGGTGTAAATAGCGAAGGGCTTCGCGTCGTCCCTCAGGTGGATCCTCATGGGGGGACCTACCATCTTCTTGAGAGGCTTGGATTCCAGAGTGGACTTGGTCACCAGAACGTCGCTGAATTCCTTCAGGAAGTACTTCCGAGCATCCGAAGGAGAGGTGTCACTGGCAAGAGGTAGGGGTAGGGCGGCACCAGGGTAGTTGCTGCTCCCTTCGTGCACCCTGTTGGCGTGTCTTACCTCAAGAATAGGTTTGGGGAAGTCCTGGGAGATGATGGCCAACTCTTGACAATGTCTGTAGGACAGCAAAGGAGTCGGGACACCGTTATGCACATCAATCCAGGCTTGACACGACCTGTTGCCAAAGGTGACTTGTGCTTGGAGTGAACCTAGGGCCGGGGTCATCTGTGAACCATCTGCCATAAAGCGGAGATCCTTGGGGGGCGGTCCTAGATCACTTGGAGAGAGCCCCAAGCATTGCAAATGCTGGGGACCGATGACTGTAGCATCAGCGCCGGTGTCAGGCAACATCTGAAGACGGGATGACACACTGCGGTAGGTCACAATGACACTGATGTACTGGGGGACTTTGGTCCTGGGACGCGGGGGGGAGCACACATTCCTAATATGGCTCCAGCGTTGTCCAGGGTCGTCGTGCCTCTGATTGGGAGACTGTGGGCGGCCCTCTCTGGTAGAAGGGCGCTGAAGCTTCCGTTGACGCTGTTCCTTGGGTTTGTTGGAAGGGCAACACTTGTCATAGTGGCCCAGACGACCGCACACATTGCACTGTACGTACTTAGCTGGGCACCGCACTGTGAGCGACCAGTGGCCCATACGGTCACAACTGTTGCAGGTAGACTGAGCAGCTGGACACACCTGTGTTCCGTGCTGCTTACCACAGTTGTTGCAAAATGAACCAGGCGTGGACGTGGTGGGCGAAGGCGTAGGAGCAGACTTCTTGTCCTTCTTGTACCGGGAAACAGCGCGTACAGCTGTAGGGGGAGCTCGGATGGCAGAGGTGGCACACCTGGCAGCCTCATAGGAGCGACATATCGTCAACACATCCTGAAGAGAAGAGGAAGAGTCGAGGGAGGTGAGGCGTTGGACAAGTTCCTCGTCCTTAGCACCCATCAGGATCACCTGCTTCAACTGGGTCTCCTCGCACTGCTGGTGGTGGCCTAAACATATATCTACCTCTTCCGAGGCTCTCTTAAGACGTACATAAAAAGCGTCAAAAGACTCACCCTCCATCTGTCTGCAGCTAAACAATTCCCTCCTGCGCAGAACTTCATTCTGCTGTCCTTTGATGTGCCGTTGTAGAACGTCCAGTACCTCCTCTACAGACAGCGAAGAGGTTGGGGGTACCTGCAACGTATGTTCTAAGACACGCTGAACTTCCAAGGACAGGCACATACGCAGCTGGATGAGTTGTTTAGGCTGTGGCAAACTCTGGAGATCCACCATTGTAGCATAATCAGCCCACCGCCGCCGCCATTCGCGAAAAGTCTGGAAATTTACATCAGGCTCCAAGATGGGCGGTGTTTGAGCTGCTGCTTTAGGTGGGGCTGGGGGGCGTGAAGGAAGCATGGATGAGGTATCTGAACCGTTCAGTACCGAGGCAGTGTTAGAGCCAGGGGCTTGGTTAACAGTGAGGCGAGATATCAAGGCTTCAAACCGTGCACTGTCTTCCATTCTCCGTTGGTGGTCTCGTTCTGCCTCTGCTTGCCTTCTGTGCTCATCCGCCAAACGTCTGTGAGCTTCATCCTCGCGTCTCTCATCTCTCATAAACTTCATTAAGGCAATTATCTCTGGAGATAACGCTGAATGTTGAGGTGAAGGGCTGCGCGATGTTGTTGGAGCTGGGCCGGCCTGGTCATCCATCTCTGGGGGACTATCATCCGCTTGACTCATCCAGGCGCTGGGTCCACGGCTACGTAAGGCATGAGACATAACTACTTCCTCTGTGTACTGTGTCTTAAATCAGTGTTGACCGGTCAGCCCGTCGTATCAACAAGATTTCAGACAAAAAAATTTAATTAAATACACAGATAAGTAGGTTATATATATAAAATATATATAAGAAACCGCGCGGTCAGCCAGTGTTAGTACATGTATGTGTGTGTCCCAGGCAGGCAGAGCGTCTCGCCCCAGCTGTGAGGGGGGGTGGAGGCGGCGCTGTGAGGGAGGGGGGTGGAGATAGGAGTAGCTCAGTCGCTCTCTGTAAACGGTCAGAGGAGGGTGCGCTGGGCTCTACACCCCACAAATGCCCAGAACATGCCGTATACCTTGGAAATCCGTTCGAACAAGGTCACACATGAATGGCACGAAACACACAATGCACTAAACACTTCACAGAAAATCACTGTCACTGACACTGCTCAAAGTTGCGAAATTCTTCGAGGAATGACGCGGGGTTGACCCAAGGCGGGGATCCATCAGCCGGCTTTCCACAAACTTGCACTAATCACTCGTAATAATCCAGTAAAACTACGCACTGCGCCATGTTAGATGTTCTGGGTAATAAGTTCTATATACAGGAGAGAACACAAACACCTGTATAGTTTTGTAGGTTCGATTTACTGGATAAGAGTATGTACACAGAGGTGGATAGCACTGCTCCCTAGCTAAGGTCCTGGTCAACTACCATAGACGACGTATGGCAAGTGATACATTAGCAGCTTCCATACGTCGCCAGGCACATTAATTAAGCGTGTGGGATATGGTAATAACATTGCCACACGCTGCTAGCTAGGCTGAATAAATATAAATGGAGCACATACATAATATACATACATAATACATAATCCAGCATACATAATATACATACAACAAAGGCCCATGATCAAGTATAACAAACGCCCTCGGTTGAGTATAACACATACCCTGATCGAGTATAACATATCCCCTGATCGAGTATAACAAAGGCCCTTCATCGGTATAACAAAGTCCCTTATCGACCATAACAAAGGCCCCTGGTGGAGTATAACAAAGCCCGCCGATCGAATATTACAAAGTCCCCTGATCAAGTATAACAAAGTCCCTGATCGAGTATAACAAAGTCCCCTGGTCGAGGAAAACAAAGCCCCCCTGATCGAGTATAACAAAGTCCCCTGGTTGACAATAACAAAGGCCCCTGGTCGAATATATGAAAGTCCCCTAATCGAATATAACAAAGCCCCCTGATCGAGTATAACAAAGGCAACTGGTCGAACATAACAAATCACCCTGGTCGAGTATAAAAGAGCCCCCTCATCGCGTATAAGAAAGTCCCCTGATCAAGTATATGAAATCCCCCTGGTCGAGTATAATAATGGCCCTGATCGAGTATAACAAAGTTCCCGGGTCGAGTATAGTAATGTCCCCTAATCGAGTATAACAAAGGCCCTTCATCGAGTATAACAAAGTCCCCTTATCGAGTTTAACAAATTCCCCTGGTTCGAGTATAACAAAAACCTCTTATATAGCATAACAAAGGCCCCTGGTCGAGTATAACAAAGCCCCCCGATCGAATATTACAAAGTCCCCTGATCAAGAATAACATATCCCCTGATCGTGTATAACAAAGTTCCCTGGTCGAGTATAGTAATGTCCCCTGATCGAATATAACAAAGTCCTCTGATCGAGAATAACAAAGTCCCCTGATCGAGTATAACAAAGGCCCCTGATCATATATAACAACGTCCTCTGATCGAGAATAACAAAGTCCCCTGATCGAGTATAACAAAGGCCCTTGATCGAGTATAATAAAGTCCCCTGATCGAATAAAAAAAGTCCCCTGATCGAGTAAAACAAAGTCCTCTCATCAAGTATAACAAAGTCACCTTATCGAGTATAACAAAGTTCCCTGATCTAGTATAACAAAACCCCTGATCGAGTATAGCAAAGGCACTTGATCGAGTATAAAAAATGCCCCTCTTCGAGTATAACAAAGTCCCCTAGTCGAATATAACAAAGCCCCCTAATCGGGTATATCAGAGCCCCCTCATCGAGTATAACAAAATCCCCTAATCGAGTATAACAAAGTCCCCTGGTCGAATATAATAGAGGCTCCTGATCGAGTATAACAAAGTCCCCTGATCTAGTATAACAAAGTCCTCTGATCGAGCAAAACAAAGGACCCTGGTCGAGTATAACAAAGCCCCCTGATTGAGTATAACAAAGTCCCCTCATCTAGTATAACAAAATCCACTGATTGAGTATAGCAAAGCCCCTTGATCGAGAATAGCAAATGCCCCTCATCGAGTATAACAAAGTCCCCTAATCGAATATAACAAAGTCCCCTGATCGAGTATAACAAAGCCCTCTCATCGAGTATAACAAAGTCCCCTGGTCAAATATAATAAAGGCCCCTGATCGAGTATAGCAAAGTCCACTGATCTAGTATAACAAAGTCCCATGGTCGAGTATAACAAAGTCCCTTGATCGAGTATAACAAAGGCCCCTGATCGAGTATAACAAAGGCCCACGGTTGAGTATAACAAAGCCTCTTGATCGAGTATAACAAAGTCCCCTGATCGAGTATAACACATCCCCTGATCCAGTATAACATATCACCTGATCGTGTATAACAAAGTCCTCTGATCGAGTATAACAAAGTCCCCTGATCGAATATAACAAAGTCCCCTGGTTGAGTATAACAAAGGCCCATGATTGAGTATAAAAAGGCCCCTCATCGTGTATAACAAAGACCCCTCATCGAGTCTAACAAAGTCCTCTGATCGAGTATGACAAAGGCCCTTGATCGAGTATAACAAAAGCCCCTAATCGAGTATAACAAAGTCCCCTGATCGAGTATAACAAATTCCCCGTATCGTGTATAACAAAGTCCCCTGGTTTAGTATAACAAATTCCCCTGATCGAGTATAACAAAGTCCCTTGGTCGAGTATAACCAAGGCCCCTTATCGAAAATAACAAAGGCCCCCGGTTGAGTATAACAAAGCCTCCTAATCGAGTATAACAAAGTCCCCTTCTCGAGCATAACAAAGGCCCCCAGTCGAGCATAGCAAAGCCCCCGTGATCGAATAATACAAAGTCCCCTGATCAAGTACAACAAAGTCCCCTGATCGAGTAAAACAAAGTTCCCTGTTTGAGTATAACAAAGGCCCCTAATGGAGTATAACAAAGACCCTGATGGAGTATAACAAAGGCCCCTAATGGAGTATAAAAAAGACCCTGATGGAGTATAACAAAGTCCCTTGATCGAGTATATCAAACCCCACTGGTCGAGCATAATAAAGGCCCTGATCGAGTATAACAAGGTCTCTTTTAGCGAGTATAACAAATTCCCCTGGTTCGAGTATAACAAAAACCCATGATATAGTATAACAAAGGCCCCTGATCGAGTATAACAAAGTCCCCTGATCGAGCAAAACAAAGGCCCCTGGTCGAGTATAACAAAGCCCACTGATCGAGTATATCAAAGTCCCCTGATCGAGTATAACAAAGGCCCCGAATCGAGTCTAACAAACTCCCCTGATCGAGTATAGCAAAGGCCCTTGATCGAGTATAACAAATGCCCCTCATCGAGTATAACAAAGTCCCCGAATAGAATATAACAAAGTCCCCTGATCGAGTATAACAAACGCCACTGGTCGAGCATAACAAAGGATCCTCGTCGAGTATAACAAAGTCCCCTAATCGAGTATAACAAAGTCCAATCATCGAGTATAACAAAGTCCCCTGATCGAGTATAACAAAGTCCCCTGATCGAGTATATCAAAGCCCCCTGATCGAGTATAACAACGTCATCTGGCCGAGTATAACAAAGTCCCCTGATCGAATATAACAAAGGCCCCTCATCGAGTATAACAAAGTCCCCTTATCGAGCATAACAAAGGCCCCTGGTCGAGTATAACAAAGCCCCCTAATCGAATATTACAAAGTGTCCTGATCAAGTATAACAAAGTCCCCTGATCGAGTATAGCAAAGTCCCCTGGTCGAGTATAACAAAGGCCCCTGATGGAGTATAACAAAGACCCTTATGGAGTAAAACAAAGTCCGCTGGTCGATATAAACAAAGCCCCCTCATCGAGGATAACAAAGTCCCTTGATCGAGTATAACAAAAGCCCCTAATCGAGTATAACAAAGGCCCCCGTTTGAGTATTACAAAGCATCCTGATCGAGTATAGCAAAGTCCCCTAATCGAGTACAACACATCCCCTGATCAAGTAAAAAATATCCCCTGATCATGTATAACAAAGTTCCCTGGTCGAGTATAGTAATGTCCCCTGATCATGTATAACAAAGCCCCCTGATCGAGTATAACAAAGTCCCCTGCTCAAGTATAACAAAGTCCCCTAATCGAGTATAGCAAAGTCCTCTGATCGAGTATAACAAAGGCCCTTGATCGAGTATAACAAAGTTCCCTGCTTGAGTATAACAAAGGCCCATGATCGAGTATAACAAAGGCCCCTGATCGAGTATAACAAAGTCCCCTGATCGTGTATAACAAAGTCCCCTAATCAAGTATATCAAAGCCCCCTCATCGAGTATAACAAAGTCCCCTAATCGAGTATAACAAAGTCCCCTGTTCGAGTATAACAAAGGCCCCTGATCGAGTATAACAAAGTCCCCTCATCGAGTAAAACAAAGTCCTCTGGTCGAGTATAACAAAGTCCCTTGATCGAGGAAAACAAAGCCCCCTCAACTAGTTTAACAAAGTCACCTGATCGAGTATAACAAAGTCCCTCGATCGAGTATGACAAAGGACCCTGATCGAATGTAACAAAGGCCTTCGGTTGAGTATAACAAAGCATCGTGATCGAGTATAACAAAGTCCCCTCATCGAGTATAACACATCCCCCTGATGGAGTATAACATATCCCTTGATCGTGTATAACAAAGTTCCCTGGTCGAGTATAACAAAGTCCCCTGGTCGAGTATAACAAAGTCCCCTGATCGAGTATAACAAAGTCCTCAGATCGTGTATAACAAAGTCCCCTGGGAGATTATAAGAAAGTCCACTGATCTAGTATAACAAAGGACCTTGATTGAGTATAATAAAGGCCCCTGATCGAGTATAACAAAGTCCCCTGATCGAGTATAACAAAGTCCCATTGTCGAGTATAACAAAGTCACCTGATCGAGTATAACAAAGGCCCATGATCAAGTATAACAAAGGCCCCTCATCGAGTATAACAAAGTCACTTATCGAGCATAACAAAGGCCCCTGGTCGAGTATAACAAAGCCCGCCGATCGAATATTACAAAGTCCCCTGATCAAGTATAACAAAGTCCCTAATCGAGTATAACAAAGTCCCCTGGTCGAGGAAAACAAAGCCCCCTGATCGAGTATAACAAACTCCCCTCATCGAGTATAACAAAGTACCCTGGTTGACAATAACAAAGGCCCCTGGTTGAATATATGAAAGTCCCCTAATCGAATATAACAAAGCCCCCTGATCGAGTATAACAAAGGCCACTGGTCGGACATAACAAATCACCCTGGTCGAGTATAAAAGAGCCCCCTCATCGAGTATAAGAAAGTCCCCTGATCAAGTATATGAAATCCCCCTGGTCGAGTATAATAATGGCCCTGATTGAGTATAACAAAGTTCCCGGGTCGAGAATAGTAATGTCCCCTAATCGAGTATAACAAAGGCCCCCCATCGAGTATAACAAAGTCCCTTATCGAGTTTAACAAATTCCCCTAGTTCGAGTATAACAAAAACCTCTTATATAGCATAACAAAGGCCCCTGGTCGAGTATAACAAAGCCCCCCGATCGAATATTACAAAGTCCCCTGATCAAGAATAACATATCCCCTGATCGTGTATAACAAAGTTCCCTGGTTGACAATAACAAAGGCCCCTGGTCGAACATATGAAAGTCCCCTAATCGAATATAACAAAGCCCCCTGATTGAGTATAACAAAGGCCACTGGTCGAACATAACAAATCACCCTGGTCGAGTATAAAAGAGCCCCCTCATCGAGTATAAGAAAGTCCCCTGATCAAGTATATGAAATCCCCCTGGTTGAGTATAATAATGGCCCTGATCGAGTATAACAAAGTTCCCGGGTCGAGTATAGTAATGTCCCCTAATCGAGTATAACAAAGGCCCCTCATCGAGTATAACAAAGTCCCCTTATCGAGTATAACAAATTCCCCTGGTTCGAGTATAACAAAAACCTCTTATATAGCATAACAAAGGCCCCTGGTCGAGTATAACAAAGCCCCCCGATCGAATATTACAAAGTCCCCTGATCAAGAATAACATATCCCCTGATCGTGTATAACAAAGTTCCCTGGTCG
This sequence comes from Homarus americanus, assembly GCF_018991925.1. NCBI lineage: Eukaryota > Metazoa > Arthropoda > Malacostraca > Decapoda > Nephropidae > Homarus > Homarus americanus. The sequence goes on along the minus strand of NW_024717439.1, from coordinate 51,299 downwards.
AGTATAGTAATGTCCCCTGATCGATTATAACAAAGACCCCTCATCGAGTATAACAAAGTCACCTGATCATATATAACAAAGTCCTCTGATCGAGTATACCAAAGTCCCTTGATCGAGTATAACAAAGGCCCTTGATCGAGTATAATGAAGTCCCCTAAACAAATATAAAAAAGTCGCCTGATCGAGTAAAACAAAGTCCTCTCATCGAGTATAACAAAGTCACCTTATCGAGTATGACAAAGTTCCCTGATCTAGTATAACAAAACCCCTGATCGAGTATAGCAAAGGCCCTTGATCGAGTATAACAAATGCCCCTCTTCGAGTATAACAAAGTCCCCTAGTCGAATATAACAAAGCCCCCTAATCGGGTATATCAAAGCCCCCTCATCGGTTATAACAAAATCCCCTAATCGAGTATAACAAAGTCCCCTGGTCGAATATAATAGAGTCCCCTGATCGAGTATAACAAAGTCCCCTGATCTAGTATATCAAAGTCCTCTGATCGAGCATAACAAACGACCCTGGTCGAGTATAACAAAGCCCCCTGATTGAGTATAACAAAGTCCCCTCATCTAGTATAACAAAATCCCCTGATCGAGTATAGGAAAGCCCCTTGATCGAGAATAACAAATGCCCCTCATCGAGTATAACAAAGTCCCCTAATCGAATGTAACAAAGCCCCCTGATTGATTATAACAAAGGCAGATGGTCGAGCATAACAAAGGACCCTGGTCGAGTATAACTAAGTCCCCTGATCGAGTATATCAAAGCCCTCTCATCGAGCATAACAAAGTCCCCAAATCGAGTATAACAAAGTCCCCTGGTCAAATATAATAAAGGCCCCTGATCGAGTATAACAAAGTCCCCAAATCAAGTATAACAAAGTCCCATGGTCGAGTATAACAAAGTCCCTTTATTGAGTATAACATTGCCCCTGATCGAGTATAACAAAAGCCCCCGGTTGAGTATAACAAAGCCTCTTGATCGAGTATAACAAAGTCCCCTGATCGAGTATAACACATCCCCTGATCGAGTATAACATATCACATGATCGTGTTTAACAAAGTCCTCTGATCGAGTATAACAAAGTCCCCTGATCGAATATAACAAAGTCCCCTGGTTGAGTATAACAAAGGCCCATGATTGAGTATAAAAAGGCCCCTCATCGAGTATAACAAAGACCCCTCATCGAGTTTAACAAAGTCCTCTGATCGAGTATGACAAAGGCACTTGATCGAGTATAACAAAGGCCCCTAATCGATTATAACAAAGTCCCCTGATCGAGTATAACAAAGTCCCCGTATCGAGTATAACAAAGTCCTTTGGTTGATTATAACATATTCCCCTGATCGAGTATAACAAAGTCCCCTGGTCGAGTACAACCAAGGCCCCTTATCGAGAATAACAAAGGCCCCCGGTTGAGTATAACAAAGCCTCCTCATCGAGTATAACAAAGTCCCCTATCGAGCATAACAAAGGCCCCTGGTCGAGCATAACAAAGCCCTCGTGATCGAATAATACAAAGTCCCCTAATCAAGTATAACAAAGTATTCTGATCGAGTATAACAAAGTCCCCTTATCGAGCATAACAAAGGCCCCTGGTCGAGTATAACAAAGCCCCCTAATCGAATATTACAAAGTGTCCTGATCAAGTATAACAAAGTCCCCTGATCGAGTATAGCAAAGTCCCCTGGTCGAGTATAACAAAGGCCCCTGATGGAGTATAACAAAGACCCTTATGGAGTAAAACAAAGTCCGCTGGTCGATATAAACAAAGCCCCCTCATCGAGTATAACAAAGTCCCTTGATCGAGTATAACAAAAGCCCCTAATCGAGTATAACAAAGGCCCCCGTTTGAGTATAACAAAGCATCCTGATCGAGTATAGCAAAGTCCCCTAATCGAGTACAACACATCCCCTGATCAAGTAAAAAATATCCCCTGATCATGTATAACAAAGTTCCCTGGTCGAGTATAGTAATGTCCCCTGATCATGTATAACAAAGCCCCCTGATCGAGTATAACAAAGTCCCCTGCTCAAGTATAACAAAGTCCCCTAATCGAGTATAGCAAAGTCCTCTGATCGAGTATAACAAAGGCCCTTGATCGAGTATAACAAAGTTCCCTGCTTGAGTATAACAAAAGGCCCTTGATCGAGTATAACAAAGGGCCCCTGATCGAGTATAACAAAGTCCCCTGATCGTGTATAACAAAGTCCCCTAATCAAGTATATCAAAGCCCCCTCATCGAGTATAACAAAGTCCCCTAATCGAGTATAACAAAGTCCCCTGTTCGAGTATAACAAAGGCCCCTGATCGAGTATAACAAAGTCCCCTCATCGAGTAAAACAAAGTCCTCTGGTCGAGTATAACAAAGTCCCTTGATCGAGGAAAACAAAGCCCCCTCAACTAGTTTAACAAAGTCACCTGATCGAGTATAACAAAGTCCCTCGATCGAGTATGACAAAGGACCCTGATCGAATGTAACAAAGGCCTTCGGTTGAGTATAACAAAGCATCGTGATCGAGTATAACAAAGTCCCCTGATCGAGTATAACACATCCCCCTGATGGAGTATAACATATCCCTTGATCGTGTATAACAAAGTTCCCTGGTCGAGTATAACAAAGTCCCCTGGTCGAGTATAACAAAGTCCCCTGATCGAGTATAACAAAGTCCTCAGATCGTGTATAACAAAGTCCCCTGGGAGATTATAAGAAAGTCCACTGATCTAGTATAACAAAGGACCTTGATTGAGTATAATAAAGGCCCCTGATCGAGTATAACAAAGTCCCCTGATCGAGTATAACAAAGTCCCATTGTCGAGTATAACAAAGTCACCTGATCGAGTATAACAAAGGCCCATGATCAAGTATAACAAAGGCCCCTCATCGAGTATAACAAAGTCACTTATCGAGCATAACAAAGGCCCCTGGTCGAGTATAACAAAGCCCGCCGATCGAATATTACAAAGTCCCCTGATCAAGTATAACAAAGTCCCTGATCGAGTATAACAAAGTCCCCTGGTCGAGGAAAACAAAGCCCCCTGATCGAGTATAACAAACTCCCCTCATCGAGTATAACAAAGTACCCTGGTTGACAATAACAAAGGCCCCTGGTTGAATATATGAAAGTCCCCTAATCGAATATAACAAAGCCCCCTGATCGAGTATAACAAAGGCCACTGGTCGGACATAACAAATCACCCTGGTCGAGTATAAAAGAGCCCCCTCATCGAGTATAAGAAAGTCCCCTGATCAAGTATATGAAATCCCCCTGGTCGAGTATAATAATGGCCCTGATTGAGTATAACAAAGTTCCCGGGTCGAGAATAGTAATGTCCCCTAATCGAGTATAACAAAGGCCCCCCATCGAGTATAACAAAGTCCCTTATCGAGTTTAACAAATTCCCCTAGTTCGAGTATAACAAAAACCTCTTATATAGCATAACAAAGGCCCCTGGTCGAGTATAACAAAGCCCCCCGATCGAATATTACAAAGTCCCCTGATCAAGAATAACATATCCCCTGATCGTGTATAACAAAGTTCCATGGTTGACAATAACAAAGGCCCCTGGTCGAACATATGAAAGTCCCCTAATCGAATATAACAAAGCCCCCTGATTGAGTATAACAAAGGCCACTGGTCGAACATAACAAATCACCCTGGTCGAGTATAAAAGAGCCCCCTCATCGAGTATAAGAAAGTCCCCTGATCAAGTATATGAAATCCCCCTGGTTGAGTATAATAATGGCCCTGATCGAGTATAACAAAGTTCCCGGGTCGAGTATAGTAATGTCCCCTAATCGAGTATAACAAAGGCCCCTCATCGAGTATAACAAAGTCCCCTTATCGAGTATAACAAATTCCCCTGGTTCGAGTATAACAAAAACCTCTTATATAGCATAACAAAGGCCCCTGGTCGAGTATAACAAAGCCCCCCGATCGAATATTACAAAGTCCCCTGATCAAGAATAACATATCCCCTGATCGTGTATAACAAAGTTCCCTGGTCGAGTATAGTAATGTCCCCTGATCATATATAACAACGTCCTCTGATCGAGAATAACAAAGTCCCCTGATCGAGTATAACAAAGGCCCTTGATCGAGTATAATAAAGTCCCCTGATCGAATAAAAAAAGTCCCCTGATCGAGTAAAACAAAGTCCTCTCATCAAGTATAACAAAGTCACCTTATCGAGTATAACAAAGTTCCCTGATCTAGTATAACAAAACCCCTGATCGAGTATAGCAAAGGCACTTGATCGAGTATAAAAAATGCCCCTCTTCGAGTATAACAAAGTCCCCTAGTCGAATATAACAAAGCCCCCTAATCGGGTATATCAAAGCCCCCTCATCGGTTATAACAAAATCCCCTAATCGAGTATAACAAAGTCCCCTGGTCGAATATAATAGAGTCCCCTGATCGAGTATAACAAAGTCCCCTGATCTAGTATATCAAAGTCCTCTGATCGAGCATAACAAACGACCCTGGTCGAGTATAACAAAGCCCCCTGATTGAGTATAACAAAGTCCCCTCATCTAGTATAACAAAATCCCCTGATCGAGTATAGGAAAGCCCCTTGATCGAGAATAACAAATGCCCCTCATCGAGAATAACAAAGTCCCCTAATCGAATGTAACAAAGCCCCCTGATTGATTATAACAAAGGCAGATGGTCGAGCATAACAAAGGACCCTGGTCGAGTATAACTAAGTCCCCTGATCGAGTATATCAAAGCCCTCTCATCGAGCATAACAAAGTCCCCAAATCGAGTATAACAAAGTCCCCTGGTCAAATATAATAAAGGCCCCTGATCGAGTATAACAAAGTCCCCAAATCAAGTATAACAAAGTCCCATGGTCGAGTATAACAAAGTCCCTTTATTGAGTATAACATTGCCCCTGATCGAGTATAACAAAAGCCCCCGGTTGAGTATAACAAATCCTCTTGATCGAGTATAACAAAGTCCCCTGATCGAGTATAACACATCCCCTGATCGAGTATAACATATCACATGATCGTGTTTAACAAAGTCCTCTGATCGAGTATAACAAAGTCCCCTGATCGAATATAACAAAGTCCCCTGGTTGAGTATAACAAAGGCCCATGATTGAGTATAAAAAGGCCCCTCATCGAGTATAACAAAGACCCCTCATCGAGTTTAACAAAGTCCTCTGATCGAGTATGACAAAGGCACTTGATCGAGTATAACAAAGGCCCCTAATCAAGTATAACAAAGTCCCCTGATCGAGTATAACAAAGTCCCCGTATCGAGTATAACAAAGTCCTTTGGTTGATTATAACAAATTCCCCTGATCGAGTATAACAAAGTCCCCTGGTCGAGTACAACCAAGGCCCCTTATCGAGAATAACAAAGGCCCCCGGTTGAGTATAACAAAGCCTCCTCATCGAGTATAACAAAGTCCCCTATCGAGCATAACAAAGGCCCCTGGTCGAGCATAACAAAGCCCTCGTGATCGAATAATACAAAGTCCCCTAATCAAGTATAACAAAGTATTCTGATCGAGTATAACAAAGTCCCCTGATCGAGTATAACAAATGCCCTTGATCGAGTATCATGAAGTCCCCTAAACAAATATAAAAAAGTCGCCTGATCGAGTAAAACAAAGTCCTCTCATCGAGTATAACAAAGTCACCTTATCGAGTATGACAAAGTTCCCTGATCTAGTATAACAAAAACCCTGATCGAGTATAGCAAAGGCCCTTGATCGAGTATAACAAATGCCCCTCTTCGAGTATAACAAAGTCCCCTAGTCGAATATAACAAAGCCCCCTAATCGGGTATATCAAAGCCCCCTCATCGGTTATAACAAAATCCCCTAATCGAGTATAACAAAGTCCCCTGGTCGAATATAATAGAGTCACCTGATCGAGTATAACAAAGTCCCCTGATCTAGTATAACAAAGTCCTCTGATCGAGCATAACAATCGACCCTGGTCGAGTATAACAAAGCCCCCTGATTGAGTATAACAAAGTCCCCTCATCTAGTATAACAAAATCCCCTGATCGAGTATAGGAAAGCCCCTTGATCGAGAATAACAAATGCCCCTCATCGAGTATAACAAAGTCCCCTAATCGAATATAACAAAGCCCCCTGATTGATTATAACAAAGGCAGATGGTCGAGCATAACAAAGGACCCTGGTCGAGTATAACTAAGTCCCCTGATCGAAAATAACAAAGCCCTCTCATCGAGCATAACAAAGTCCCCAAATCGAGTATAACAAAGTCCCCTGGTCAAATATAATAAAGGCCCCTGATCGAGTATAACAAAGTCCCCAAATCAAGTATAACAAAGTCCCATGGTCGAGTATAACAAAGTCCCTTTATTGAGTATAACATTGCCCCTGATCGAGTATAACAAAAGCCCCCGGTTGAGTATAACAAAGCCTCTTGATCGAGTATAACAAAGTCCCCTGATCGAGTATATCAAAGTCCCCTGGTTGAGTATAACAAAGGCCCATGATTGAGTATAAAAAGGCCCCTCATCGAGTATAACAAAGACCCCTCATCGAGTTTAACAAAGTCCTCTGATCGAGTATGACAAAGGCACTTGATCGAGTATAACAAAGGCCCCTAATCGAGTATAACAAAGTCCCCTGATCGAGTATAACAAAGTCCCCGTATCGAGTATAACAAAGTCCTTTGGTTGATTATAACAAATTCCCCTGATCGAGTATAACAAAGTCCCCTGGTCGAGTACAACCAAGGCCCCTTATCGAGAATAACAAAGGCCCCCGGTTGAGTATAACAAAGCCTCCTCATCGAGTATAACAAAGTCCCCTATCGAGCATAACAAAGGCCCCTGGTCGAGCATAACAAAGCCCTCGTGATCGAATAATACAAAGTCCCCTAATCAAGTATAACAAAGTCCCCTGATCGAGTAAAACAAAGTTCCCTGTTTGAGTATGACAAAGGCCCCTAATGGAGTATAACAAAGACCCTGATGGAGTATAATAAAGGCCCCTAATGGAGTATAAAAAAGACCCTGATGGAGAATAACAAAGTCCCCTGATCGAGGAAAACAAAGCCCCTGATCGAGTATAACAAAGTCCCCTGATCGAGTATAACAAAGACCCCTCATCGAGTATAACACATCCCCTGATCGAGTATAACAAAGTCCCCTGACCGTGTATAACAACGTTCCCTGGTCGAGTATAGTAATGTCCCCTAATCGAGTATAACAAAGGCCCCTGATGGAGTATAACAAAGTCCCCTTATCGAGTATAACAAAGGCCCCTGGTCGAGTATAACAAAGCCCCCCTGATCGAATATTAAAAAGTCCCCTGATCAAGTATAACAAAGTCCCCTGATCGAGTATAACAAAGTCCCCTGGTCGAGTATAACAAAGGCCCCAGATGGAGTATAACAAAGACCATGATGGAGTATAACAAAGTCCCCTGATCGAGGAAAACAAAGCCCCCTGATCGAGTATAACAAAGTCCCCTTATCGAGTATAACAAAGCACCCTGGTCGAGTATAACAAAGCCCCCTGATCGAGTATAACAAAGTCCCCTGATCGAGTATAACAAAGTCCCTTGATCGAGTATAATAAAGCCTCCATACAGAGTTTACCAAAGTCCCCTGATTGAGTATATCAAACCCCCCTGGTCGAGTATAATAAAGGCCCTGATCGAGAATAACAAAGTCTCAAGATCGCGTATAACAAATTCCCCTGGTTCGAGTATAACAAAAGCCCCTGATATAGTATAACAAAGGCCCCTGATCGAGCATAACAAAGTCCCCTAATCGAGCATAACGAAGGCCCCAGGTCGAGTATAACAAAGCCCCTTAATCAAGTATAACGAAGTCACCTGATCGAGAATAACAAAGGCCCCTAATCGAATCTAACAAAGTCCCCTAATCGAGTATAGCAAAGGCCCTTGATCGAGTATAACAAATGCCCCTCATCGAGTATAACAAAGTCCCGTAATCGAATATAACAAAGCCCCCTAATCGAGTATAACAAAGTTCCCTGGTTGAATATAACAATGGCTCATGATCGAGTATAACAAAGGCCTCTCATCGAGTATAACAAAGGCCCCTCATCGAGTCTAACAAAGTCCCCTGATCGATTATGACAAAGGCCCTTGATCGAGTATAACAAAGCCTAATCATCGAGTATAACAAAGTCCCCTGATCGAGTATAACAAAGGCCCCTAATGGAGCATAACAAAGTCCCTGATGGAGTATAACAAAGTCCCCTGATCGAGGAAAACAAGGCCCCTGATCGAGTATAACAAAGTCCCCTGGTCGAGGAAAACAAAGCACCCTGATCAAGTATAACAAAGTCCCCTGATTGAGTATAACAAAGTCCCATGGTTGACCATAACAAAGGCCCCTGGTCGAGTAAAACAAAGTCCCCTAATCGAATATAACAAAATCTCCTGATCGAGTATAACAAAGCCCAATCATCAAGTATAACAAAGTCCCCTGATCGAGTATAACAAAGTCCCCTGATCGAGTATATCAAAGCCCCCTCATAGAGTATAACAAAGTCCCCTTATCGAGTATAACAAAGTCCCCTGGTCGAGCATAACAAAGGCCCCTGATCGAGTATAACAAAGTCCCCTGATCGAGTATAACAAAGTACCCTGTTCGAGTAAAACAAAGTCCCCTGATCGAGAATAACAAAGGCCCCTAATCGAGTATAACAAAGTCCCCTTATCGAGCATAACACATCCCCTGATCGAGTATAACATATCCCCTGTTCGTGTATAACAAAGTTCCCTTACTGAGTATATCAAAGTCCCCTGATCGAGTATATCAAACCCCCCTGGTCGAGTATAATAAAGGCCCTGATCGAGTATAACAAAGTCTCATGATCGAGTATAACAAATTCCCCTGGTTCGAGTATAACAAAAATCCCTAATATACTATAACAAAGGCCTCTGATCGAGCATAACAAAGGCCCCAGTTCGAGTATAACAAAGCCCTTGATCAGGTATAACAAAGTCCCCTGATCGAGAATAACAAAGGCCCCTAATCGAGTCTAACAAAGTCCCCTGATCGAGTTTAGCAAAGGCCCTTGATCGAATATAACAAATGTCCCTCATCGAGTATAACAAAGTCCCCTAATCGAATATAACAAAGCCCCCTGATCTTGAATAAAAAAGTCCCCTGGTTGAATATAACAATGGCCCATGATTGGGTATAACAAAGGCCCCTGATCGAGTATAACAAAGGCCCCTCATCGAGTCTAACAAAGTCCCCTCATCGATTATGACAAAGGCCCTTGATCGAGTAAAACAAAGCCAAATCATCGAGTATAACAAAGTCCCCTAATCGAGTATAACAAAGTCCCCTGGTCGAGGAAAACAAAGCTCCCTGATCGAGTATAACAAAGTCCCCTGATTGAGTATAACAAAGTCCCCTGGTTGACCATAACAAAGACCCCTGGTCGAGTACAACAAAGTACCCTAATCGAGTATAACAAAGTCCCCTGATCGAGTATAACAAAGCCCAATCATTGAGTATAACAAAGTCCCCTGATCGAGTATAACAATGTTCCCTGGTCGAGTATAACAAAGTACCCTTATCGAGCATAACAAAGGCCCCTGGTCGAGCATAACAAAGCCCCCCAGATCAAATAATACATAGTCCCCTGATCAAGTATAACAAAGTCCCCTGATCGAGTATAAAAAAGGCCCCTAATGGAGCATAACAAAGTCCCTGATGGAGTATAACAAAGTGCCCTGATCGAGGAAAACAAGGCCCCTCATCGAGTATAATAAAGTCCCCTGATCGAGTAAAACAAACGCCCCTGATCGAGTATAAAAAAGTCCCTTGATCGAGCCTAACAAAGACCCCAGGTCGAGGGGACTTTTTTATACTCGATTTGGGGACTTTGTTATACTCGATGAGAGGGCTTTGTTATACTCGATCAGGGGACTTTGTAATACTTGACCAGGGTCCTTTGTTATGCTCGACCAGTGGCCTTTGTTATAATCGATGAGGGGGCTTTGTTATATTCGATTAAAGGACTTTGTTATACTCGATGAGGGGCATTTGTTATTCTCGATCAAGGGCCTTTGCTATACTCGATCAGGGGATTTTGTTATACTAGATGAGGGGACTTTGTTATACTCGATCAGGGGGCTTTGTTATACTCGACCAGGGTCCTTTATTATGGTCGACCAGAGGACTTTGTTATACTAGATCAGAGAACTTTGTTATACTCGATTAGGGGCCTTTATTATATTCGACCAGGGGACTTTGTTATACTCGATTAGGGGATTTTGTTATACTCGACCAGGGGACTTTTTTATACTTGATCAGGGGACATTGTAATACTCGATCAGAGAACTTTGTTATACTTGATCAAGGGACTTTGTTATACTCGATGAGGGGTCTTTGTTATACTCGATCAGGGGACATTACTGTACTCGACCAGGGAACTTTGTTATACACGTTCAGGGTATATGTTACACTCGATCAGGGGATATGTTATACTCAACCGGGGGCGTTTGTTATACTCGATCATGGGCCTTTGTTGTACTCGATCAGGTGACTTTATTATACTCGACCTTGGGACATTGTTATACTCGCTGAGGGGACTTTGTTATACTCGATCAGGGGACTTTGTTATACTCGACCAGGGAACTTTGTTATACTCGATGAGGGGACTTTGTTATACTCGATGAGGGGCCTTTGTTATACTCGAACAGGGGACTTTGTTATACTCGATCAGGGGACTTTGTTATACTCCATGAGGGGGCTTTGATATACTCGATCAGGGGACTTTGTTATACTCGATCTAGGGACTTTGTTATACTCGATGATATGGCTTTGTTATACTCGATCAGGGTCCTTTGTTATGATTGACCAGTGGCCTTTGTTATACTCGATTATAGGACTTTGTTATACACGGTCAGGGGACTTTGTTTTACTCGATCAGGGGATTTTTTAAAATTCGATCAGAGGACTTTGTTATACTCGATGAGGGGCCTTTATTATTCTCGATCAGGGCCTTTGGTAGACTCGATGAGGGGCCTTTGTTATACTCGATGAGAGGCCTATGTTATACTCAATCATGAGCCATTGTTATATTCAACCAGGGGACTTTGTTATACTCGATCAGGGGGCTTTGTTATATTCGATTAGGGGGCTTTGTTAAACTCGACCTGGGGCCTTTGTTATGCTCGATTAGGGGGCTTTGATATACTCGATTAGGGGGCTTTGTTTTCCACGACCAGGGGACTTTGGTATACTCGACCAGGGGACTTTGTTAGACTCGATGAGGGGTCTTTGTTATACTCGATGAGAGGCCTTTGTTATACTCAATCATGAGCCATTGTTATATTCAACCAGGGGACTTTGTTATACTCGATGAGGGGCATTTAATATACTCGATCAAGGGCCTTTGCTATACTCGATTAGGGGACTTTGTTACACTCGATTAGGGGCCTTTGTTATTTCGATCAGGGGACTTCGTTATACCTGATGAGGGGGCTTTGTTAAACTCGACCTGGGACCTTTATTATGCTCAATCAGGGAACTTTGTTATACTCGATCAGGGGACTTTGTTATACTCGATCAGGGGGCTTTGTTATACTCGACCAGGGTACTTTGTTATACTCGATCAAGGAACTTTGTTATACTCGATCAGGGGCCTTTGTTTTCCTCGATCAGGGGACTTTGTTATACTCCATCATGGTCTTTGTTATACTCCATCAGGGGCCTTTGTTATACTCGACAAGGGGACTTCTTTATACTGGATCAGGGGACTTTGTTATACTTGATCAGGGGACTTTGTAATATTCGATTAGGGGGGCTTTGTTATACTCGCCCAGGGGCCTTTGTTATAATCGATAAGGGGTCTTTGTTATACTCGATCAGGGGACATTACTATACTCGACCAGGGAACTTTGTTATACACGATCAGGGGATATGTTATACTCGATCAGGGGATGTGTTATACTCAACCGGGGGCGTTTGTTATACTCGATCATGGGCCTTTGTTATACTCGATCAGGTGACTTTGTTATACTCGGCCATGGGATTTTGTTATTCTCGATCAGTTGACTTTGTTATACTCGATCAAGGGTCGTTATTGTACTCAATCAAGGGCCTTTGTTATACTCGATCAGGGGACTTTGTTATACTCGATCAGGGCTTTTGTTATACTCGATCAAGGGACTTTGTTATACTCGATCAGGGGACTTTCTTATACTCGTTCAGGGGGCTTTGTTATACTCGACCATGGGACTTTGTTATACTCGATGAGGGGACTTTGTTATACTCGATCAGGGGCCTTTGTTATACTCGAACAGGGGACTTTGTTATACTCGATGATTGGGCTTTTTTATACTCGATCAGGGGACTTTGTTATGCTCGACATGGGTCCTTTGTTATGCTTGACCAGTGGCCTTTGTTATACTCGATTAGAGGACTTTGTTATACACGATCAGGGGATATGTTATACTCGAGAAGGGGATGTGTTATACTCGAGAAGGGGACTTTGTTATACTCGATCAGGAGGCTTTGTTATACTCGATAAGGTGACTTTGTTATACTCGACCATGGGACTTTGTTATACTCGACGAGGGGCCTTTGTTATACTCGATGAGGGGACTTTGTTATACTCGATCAGGGGCCTTTGTTATACTCGATGAGGGGCCTTTGATATACTCGCTCAGGGGACTTTGTTATACTCGATCAAGGGACTTTGTTACACTGGATGATTGGGCATTGTTATACTCCATAAGGGGACTTTGTTATGCTCGACATGGGTCCTTTGTTATGCTTGACCAGTGGCCTTTGTTATACTCGATTATAGGACTTTGTTATACACGATCAGGGGACCTTGTTATACTCGATCAAGAGGCTTTGTTATACTTAACGGGGGGCTTTGTTATACTCGATCAGGGGCCTTTGTTATACTCGATCAAGGGACTTTGTTATACTCGGACTGGCGGGGATCTTGTTATACCAGATCAGGGGACTTGGGTATACTGGGATCAGCTCACAGTATTTGACCAGGACTTTATATACCTGATTTGGGGACTTCGGTTATACTCGATCAGGGGCCTCCTTTTGTTATACTCGATCAGGGACTTTGTTATACCGATGAGGGGGGCTTTGATATACTCAATCAGGGGAATTTGTTATACTCGATCAAGGGACTTTGTTATACTCGATGATTGGGCTTTGTTATACTCGATCAGGGGACTTTGTTATGCTCGACATGGGTCCTTTGTTGTGCTTGACCGGTGGCCTTTGTTATACTCGATTATAGCACTTTGTTATACACTATCAGGGGACTTTGTTATACTCGATCAGGGGCCTTTGTTATACACGATTAGGGGACATTACTATACTCGACCAGGGGACTTTGTTATACACGAAGAGGGGATATGTTATACTTGATCAGGGGATGTGTTATACTCGATGAGGGGACTTTGTTATACTCGATCAGGGGGCTTTGTTTTCCTTGATCAGGGGTCTTTGTTATACTCCATCAGCGTCTTTGTTATACTCCATCAGGGGTTTTTGTTATACTCGACCAGGGGACTTTGTTATACTCGATCAGGGGCGTTTGTTATTCTCGACCAGAGGACTTTGTTATACTCGACCAGAGGACTTTGTTATACTCGATGATTGGACTTTGTTATACTTGATCAAGGGGCTTTGATATACTCGATCAGGGGACTTTGTTATACTCGATCAGGGGACTTTGTTATACTCGATGATTGGAGTTTGTTATACTCGATCAGGGGGCTTTGATATACTCGATCAGGGGGCTTTGTAATACTCGATCAGGGGACTTTGTTATACTCGACCAGGGTCCATTGTTATGCTCGACCAGTGGCCTTTGTTATACTCGATTATAGGACTTTGTTATACATGATCAGGGAACTTTGTTTTACTCGATCAGGGGACTTTTTTATTTTCGATCAGAGGAATTTGTTATACTCGATGAGGGGCCTTTATTATACTCGATCAGGGGGGTTGTTATACTCGATCAGGGACATTACTATACTTGACCAGGGAACTTTGTTATACACGATCAGGTGATATGTTATACTCGATCACGGGATGTGTTATACTCTATCAGGGGCTTTGTTATACTCGATCAAGAGGCTTTGTTATACTCAACGGGGGGCTTTGTTATACTCGATCAGGGGCCTTTGTTATACTCGATCAGGGGACTTTGTTATATCGATGATTGGGCTTTGTTATACTCGATCAGGGTCCTTTGTTATGCTCGACCAGTGGCCTTTGTTATACTCGATCAGGGGGCTTTGTTATATTCGATTAGGGGACTTTGTTATACTCGACCAGGGGACTTTGTTATACTCAATCATGGGCCATTGTTATATTCAATCAGGGGACTTTGTTATACACGAACAGGGACCTTTGTTTTGGTCAACCAGGGGACTTTGTTATACTCGAACCAGGGGAATTTGTTATACTCGATCAAGAGACTTTGTTATACTCGATCAGGGCCTTTATTATACTCGACCAGGGTGTTTGATATACTCTATCCGGGTACTTTGTTATACTCGGTAAGGGGGCTTTATTATACTCGATCAGGGGACTTTGTTATACTTGATCAGGGGACTTTGTTATACTCGATGAGGGGGCTTTGTTATTCTCCACCAGGGTGCTTTGTTATACTCAATCAGGGGACTTTGTTATACTCGATCAGAGGGCTTTGTTTTCCTCGATCAGGGGACTTTGTTATACTCCATCAGGGTCTTTGCTATACTCCATTAGGGGCCTTTGTTATACTCCATCAGGGTCTTTGTTATACTCGGTCAGGGGACTTTGTTATACTTGATCAGGAGACTTTGCATTATTCGATCAGGGGAGCTTTGTTATGCTCGACCACGGGCCTTTGTACTGCTCGATAAGGGGACTTTGTTATATTCGATCAGGAGGCTTTGTTATACTCAACAGGGGGCCTTTGTTATACTCGATCAGGGGCCTTGGTTATACTCGACCAAAGGACTTTGTTATACTCGATCAGGGGAATTTGTTATACTCGACAAGGGGACATTGTTACACTCGATAAGGGGACTTTGTTATACTCAATCACGGGGCTTTGTTTTCCTTGATCAGGGGTCTTTGTTATACTCCATCAGGGTCTTTGTTATACTCCATCAGGGGCCTTTGTTATACTCGACCAGGGGACTTTGTTATACTCGATAAGGGGACATTGTTATACTTGATCACTGGACTTGGTAATATTCGATCAGGGGGACTTTGTTATACTCGACCAGGGGCCTTTGTTATGCTCGATAAGGGGACTTTGTTATACTCGATCAGGGGCCTTTGTTATTCTCGATCAGGGGACTTTGTTTTACTCGACCAGGGACTCTGTTATACACGATTAGGGATCTTTGTTATACCAGATCAGGGAATTGGTTAGTATCTCAATCAGGGGACTTTGTTATACTCGATCAGAGGACTTTGTTATACTCGATCGGGGGACTTTGTTATACTCTATCAGGGGACTTTGTTATGCTCGATCAGAGGACTTTGTATTATTCGATTGGGGGGGTTTGTTATGCTCGACCAGGGGCCTTTGTTATCCTCGATAAGGGGACTTTGTTATATTCGATCAGAGGACTTTGTTATTATCGATCAGGGGCCTTGGTTATACTCGACCAGGGGACTTTGTTATACTCGACCAGGGGACTTTGTTATACTAGATCAGGGGACTTTGCTATACTAGATCAGGGGCCTTTATTATATTTGACCAGGGGACTTTGTTATACTCGATTTGGGGACTTTGTTATATTCGATCAGGGGCCTTTGTTATACTCGAACAGGCGACTTATGTTATACTCGATCAGGGGACTTTGTTATACTCGATGAGGGGGCTTTGATATACTCAATCAGGGGAATTTGTTATACTCGATCAAGGGACTTTGTTATGCTCGACATGGGTCCTTTGTTATGCTCGACATGGGTCCTTTGTTATGCTTGACCAGTGGCCTTTGTTATACTCGATTATAGGACTTTGTTATACACTATCAGGGGACTTTGTTTTACTCGATCAGGGGACTTTTTTGTATTCGATCAGAGGACTTTGTTATACTCAATGAGGGGCCTTTATTATACTCGATCAGGGGTTTTGTTATACTCGACCAGGGAACTTTGTTATACACGATCAGGGGATATGTTATTCTCGATCAGGGATGTGTTATACTCGATCAGGGGACTTTGTTATACTCGATCAGGAGGCTTTGTTATACTCGATAGGGTGACTTTGTAATACTCGACCATGGGACTTCATATAATTTCCGGACGAGGGGACTTTTTATATACACATCAGGGAACTTTTTTTATACTGATCAGAGGGAGTTTGTTATACCCCATCTGTGGACTTGCTATATTCCCATCAGGGACTTTGTTATACTCGATCAGGGGGGTTGTTATACTCGATGAGGGACATTACTATACTTGACCAGGGAACTTTGTTATACACGATCAGGTGATATGTTATACTCGATCAAGAGGCTTTGTTATACTCAACGGTGGGCTTTGTTATACTCGATCAGGGGCCTTTGTTATACTCGATCAGGGGACTTTGTTATATCGATGATTGGGCTTTGTTATACTTGATCAGGGTCCTTTGTTATGCTCGACCAG
The DNA here is from genome assembly GCF_018991925.1 of Homarus americanus. Classification (NCBI taxonomy): domain Eukaryota; kingdom Metazoa; phylum Arthropoda; class Malacostraca; order Decapoda; family Nephropidae; genus Homarus; species Homarus americanus. The sequence goes on along the minus strand of NW_024717439.1, from coordinate 34,680 downwards.
TGGCCTTTGTTATACTCGATCAGGGGGCTTTGTTATATTCGATTAGGGGACTTTGTTATACTCGACCAGGGGACTTTGTTATACTCAATTATGGGCCATTGTTATATTCAATCAGGGACTTTGTTATAATCGAACAGGGACCTTTGTTTTGGTCAACCAGGGGACTTTGTTATACTCGAACCAGGGGAATTTGTTATACTCGATCATGAGGCTTTGTTATACTCGATCAGGGCCTTTATCATACTCGACCAGGGGGTTTGATATACTCTATCCGGGGACTTTGTTATACTCGGTAAGCGGGCTTTATTATACTCGATCAGGGGACTTTGTTATACTGGATCAGGGGACTTTGTTATACTCGATCAGGGGGCTTTGTTATTCTCCACCAGGGTGCTTTGTTATACTCAATCAGGGGACTTTGTTATACTCGATCAGAGGGCTTTGTTTTCCTCGATCAGGAAACTTTGTTATACTCCATCAGGGTCTTTGTTATACTCCATTAGGGGCCTTTGTTATACTCCATCAGGGTCTTTGTTATACTCGGTCAGGGGACTTTTTTATACTTGGTCAGGAGACTTTGCATTATTCGATCAGGGGGGCTTTGTTATACTCCATTAGGGGCCTTTGTTATACTCCATCAGGGTCTTTTGTTATACTCGTCAGGGACTTTGTTATATACTTCTGGATCAGGAGATTTTGCATTATCTGATCAGGGGGCTTTATGCTCGGACCAGGGCCTTTGTAATGCCTTTTGATAAGGGGACTTGTTATACTCGATCAGGAGGCTTTATACACCTCAACAGGGGCCTTTGTTATACCCGATCAGGGAAGTTTGGTTAAACTCCATCAAAGGACTTCTGCTTATTCTCGATCAGTAACGTTGTACCGATGCTGTGACATTGTTATACTCGATAAGGGGACTTTGTTATACTCGATCACGGGGCTTTGTTTTCCTTGATCAGGGGTCTTTGTTATACTCCATCAGGGTCTTTGTTATACTCCATCAAGGGCCTTTGTTATACTCGACCAGGGGACTTTGTTATACTCGATCAGGGGACATTGTTATACTTGATCACTGGACTTTGTAATATTCGATCAGGGGGGCTTTGTTATACTCGACCAGGGGCCTTTGTTATGCTCGATAAGGGGACTTTGTTATACTCGATCAGGGGCCTTTGTTATTCTCGATCAGGGGACTTTGTTTTACTCGACCAGGGGACTTTGTTATACACGAACAGGGGACTTTGTTATACTAGATCAGGGGAATTTGTTATACTCGACCAGGGGACTTTGTCATACTCGATCAGAGGACTTTGTTATACTCGATCGGGGGACTTTGTTATACTCTATCAGGGGACTTTGTTATACTCGATCAGAGGACTTTGTATTATTCGATCAGGGGGGTTTGTTATGCTCGACCAGGGGCCTTTGTTATGCTCGATAAGAGGACTTTGTTATATTCGATCAGAGGACTATGTTATTCTCGATTAGGGGCCTTGGTTATACTCGACCAGGGGACTTTGTTATACTCGACCAGGGGCCTTTGTTATGCTCGATAAGGGGACTTTGTTATACTCGATCAGGGGCCTTTGTTATTCTCGATCAGGGGACTTTGTTTTACTCGACCAGGGGACTTTGTTATTCACGATTAGGGGACTTTGTTATACTAGATCAGGGGAATTTGTTATACTCGACCAGGGGACTTTGTTATACTCGATCAGAGGACTTTGTTATACTCGATCGGGGGACTTTGTTATACTCTATCAGGGGACTTTGTTATGCTCGATCAGAGGACTTTGTATTATTCGATTAGGGGGGGTTTGTTATGCTCGACCAGGGGCCTTTGTTATGCTCGATAAGGGGACTTTGTTATATTCGATCAGAGGACTTTGTTATTATCGATCAGGGGCCTTGGTTATACTCGACCAGGGGACTTTGTTATAGTCGACCAGGGAACTTTGTTATACTAGATCAGGGGACTTTGCTATACTAGATCAGGGGCCTTTATTATATTCGACCAGGGGACTTTGTTATACTCGATTTGGGGACTTTGTTATACTCGATCAGGGGCCTTTGTTATACTCGAACAGGCGACTTATGTTATACTCGATCAGGGGACTTTGTTATACTCGATGATTGGGCTTTGTTATACTCGATCAGGGGACTTTGTTATGCTCGACATGGGTCCTTTGTTATGCTTGACCAGTGGCCTTTGTTATACTCGATTATAGGACTTTGTTATACACTATCAGGGGACTTTGTTTTACTCGATCAGGGGACTTTTTTATATTCGATCAGAGGACTTTGTTATACTCAATGAGGGGCCTTTATTATACTCGATCAGGGGTTTTGTTATACTCGACCAGGGAACTTTGTTATACACGATCAGGGGATATGTTATTCTCGATCAGGGGATGTGTTATACTCGATCAGGGGACTTTGTTATACTCGATAAGGTGACTTTGTTATACTCGACCATGGGACTTTGTTATACTCGACGAGGGGACTTTGTTATACACGATCAGGGGACTTTTTTATACTCGATCAGAGGACTTTGTTATACTCGATCTGTGGACTTTGTTATACTCGACCAGGGGACTTTGTTATACTCGATCACGGGGGTTGTTATACTCGATGAGGGACATTACTATACTTGACCAGGGAACTTTGTTATACACGATCAGGTGATATGTTATACTCGATTACGGGATGTGTTATACTCTATCAGGGGCTTTGTTATACTCGATCAAGAGGCTTTGTTATACTCAACGGGGGGGTTTGTTATACTCGATCAGGGGCCATTGTTATACTCGATCAGGGGACTTTGTTATATCGATGATTGGGCTTTGTAATACTCGATCAGGGTCCTTTGTTATGGTCGATCAGTGGCCTTTGTTATACTCGATCAGGGGGCTTTGTTATATTCGATTAGGGGACTTTGTTATACTCGACCAGGGGACTTTGTTATACTCAATTATGGGCCATTGTTATATTCAATCAGGGACTTTGTTATACTCGAACAGGGACCTTTGTTTTGGTCAACCAGGGGACTTTGTTATACTCGAACCAGGGGAATTTGTTATACTCGATCATGAGACTTTGTTATACTCGATCAGGGCCTTTATTATACTCGACCAGGGGGTTTGATATACTCTATCCGGGGACTTTGTTATACTCGGTAAGGGGGCTTTATTATACTCGATCAGGGGACTTTGTTATACTCGATCAGGGGACTTTGTTATACTCGATCAGGGGGCTTTGTTATTCTCCACCAGGGTGCTTTGTTATACTCAATCAGGGGACTTTGTTATACTCGATCAGAGGGCTTTGTTTTCCTCGATCAGGGGACTTTGTTATACTCCATCAGGGTCTTTGTTATACTCCATTAGGGGCCTTTGTTATACTCCATCAGGGTCTTTGTTATACTCGGTCAGGGGACTTTTTTATACTTGATCAGGAGACTTTGCATTATTCGATCAGGGGGGCTTTGTTATACTCCATTAGGGGCCTTTGTTATACTCCATCAGGGTCTTTGTTATACTCGGTCAGGGGACTTTGTTATACTTGATCAGGAGACTTTGCATTATTCGATCAGGGGGGCTTTGTTATGCTCGACCAGGGGCCTTTGTAATGCTCGATAAGGGGACTTTGTTATACTCGATCAGGAGGCTTTGTTACACTCAACAGGGGGCCTTTGTTATACTCGATCAGGGGCCTTGGTTATACTCGACCAAAGGACTTTGTTATACTCGATCAGGGGAATTTGTTATACTCGACAAGGGGACATTGTTATACTCGATAAGGGGACTTTGTTATACTCGATCACGGGGCTTTGTTTTCCTTGATCAGGGGTCTTTGTTATACTCCATCAGGGTCTTTGTTATACTCCATCAAGGGCCTTTGTTATACTCGACCAGGGGACTTTGTTATACTCGATCAGGGGACATTGTTATACTTGATCACTGGACTTTGTAATATTCGATCAGGGGGGCTTTGTTATACTCGACCAGGGGCCTTTGTTATGCTCGATAAGGGGACTTTGTTATACTCGATCAGGGGCCTTTGTTATTCTCGATCAGGGGACTTTGTTTTACTCGACCAGGGGACTTTGTTATACACGATCAGGGGACTTTGTTATACTAGATCAGGGGAATTTGTTATACTCGACCAGGGGACTTTGTTATACTCGATCAGAGGACTTTGTTATACTCGATCGGGGGACTTTGTTATACTCTATCAGGGGACTTTGTTATACTCGATCAGAGGACTTTGTATTATTCGATCAGGGGGGGTTTGTTATGCTCGACCAGGGGCCTTTGTTATGCTCGATAAGAGGACTTTGTTATATTCGATCAGAGGACTATGTTATTCTCGATCAGGGGCCTTGGTTATACTCGACCAGGGGACTTTGTTATACTCGACCAGGGGACTTTGTTATACTCGATCAAGGGAATTTGTAATACTCGACCAGGGGACTTTGTTATACTCGATAAGGGGACTTTGTTATGCTCGATCAGGGGCCTTGGTTATACTCGACCAAAGGACTTTGTTATACTCGACCAGAGGACTTTGTTATACTCGATCTGGGGACTCTGTTGTACTTGATCACTGGACTTTGCAATATTAGATCAGGGGGGCTTTGTTATACTCGACCAGGGGCCTTTCTTATGCTCGATAAGGGGACTTTTTTATATTCGATCAGGGTACTTTGTTATACTCGATCAGGGGCCTTTGTTATGCTCGACCAGAGGACTTTGTTATACTCGATCAGGGAGCTTTGATATACTAGGTCAGGGGACTTTGTTATACTCGACCAGGGGGCTTTGTTATATTCGAATAGGGGACTTTGTTATACTCGACCAGGGGCCTTTGTTATGGTCAACCAGGGGACTTTGTTATACTCAATCAGGGGACTTTGTTATACTCGATCAGAAAGCTTTGTTTTCCTCGACCAGGGGACTTTGTTATACTCGATTAGGGGACTTTGTTATACTCGATGATTGGGCTTTGTTTTACTCGATCAAGGGCCTTTGTCATAATCGATCAGGGGACTTTGTTAGACTCGATGAGGGGCCTTTGTTATACTCGATGAGGGGCCTTTGTTATACTCAATCATGGGCCATTGTTATATTCAACCAGGGACTTTGTTATACTCGATCAGGGGGCTTTGTTATATTCGATTAGGGGACTTTGTTATACTCGATGAGGGGCATTTGTTATACTCGATCAGGAGGCTTTGTGTTCCTCGATCAGGGGACTTTGTTATACTCCATCATGGTCTTTGTTATACTCCATCAGGGGGCCTTTGTTATACTCGACCAGGGGACTTTGTTATACTCAATCACGGGACTTTGTTATACGTGATTAGGGTACTTTGTAATATTCGATCAGGGGGGCTTTGTTATGCTCGACCAGGGGCCTTTGTTATGCTCGATAAGGGGACTTTGTTATACTCGATCAGGGGCCTTTGTTATACACGATTAGGGGACATTACTATACTCGACCAGGGAACTTTGTTATACACGAACAGGGGATATGTTATACTTGATCAGGGGATGTGTTATACTCGATGAGGGGACTTTGTTATTCTCGATCAGGGGCGTTTGTTATTCTCGACCAGAGGACTTTGTTATACTCGACCAGAGGACTTTGTTATACTCGATGATTGGAGTTTGTTATACTCGATCAGAGGGCTTTGATATACTCGAACAGGGGACTTTGTTATACTCGATCAGGGGAATTTGTTATACTCGATCAGGGGGCTTTGTTTTCCTTGATCAGGGGTCTTTGTTATACTCCATCATGGACTTTGTTATACTCGATCAGGGGCCTTTGTTATTCTCGACGAGAGGACTTTGTTATACTCGACCAGAGGACTTTGTTATACTCGATGATTGGACGTTGTTATACTCGATCAGGGGGCTTTGATATACTCGATCAGGGGACTTTGTTATACTCGATCAGGGGACTTTGTTATACTCGATGATTGGACTTTGTTATACTCGATCAGGGGGCTTTGATATACTCGATCAGGGGACTTTGTTATACTCGATCAGGGGACTTTGTTATACTCGATGATTGGACTTTGTTATACTCGATCAGAGGGCTTTGATATACTCGATCAGGGGGCTTTGTTATACTCGATCAGGGGACTTTGTTATACTCGACCAGGGTCCATTGTTATGCTCGACCAGTGGCCTTTGTTATACTCGATTATAGGAATTTGTTATACATGATCAGGGAACTTTGATTTACTCGATCATGGGACTTTTTTATTTTCTATCAGAGGACTTTGTTATACTCGATGAGGGGCCTTTATTATACTCGATCAGGGGGGTTGTTATACTCGATCAGGGACATTACTATACTTGACCAGGGAACTTTGTTATACACGATCAGGTGATATGTTATACTCGATCACGGGATGTGTTATACTCTATCAGGGGCTTTGTTATACTCGATCAAGAGGCTTTGTTATACTCAACGGGGGGCTTTGTTATACTCGATCAGGGGCCTTTGTTATACTCGATCAGGGGACTTTGTTATATCGATGATTGGGCTTTGTTATACTCGATCAGGGTCCTTTGTTATGCTCGACCAGTGGCCTTTGTTATACTCGATCAGGGGGCTTTGTTATATTCGGTTAGGGGACTTTGTTATACTCGACCAGGGGACTTTGTTATACTCAATCATGGGCCATTGTTATATTCAATCAGGGGACTTTGTTATACTCGAACAGGGACCTTTGATTTGGTCAACCAGGGGACTTTGTTATACTCGAACCAGGGGAATTTGTTATACTCGATCATGAGACTTTGTTATACTCGATCAGGGCCTTTATTATACTCGACCAGGGGGTTTGATATACTCTATCCGGGGACTTTGTTATACTCGGTAAGGGGGCTCTATTATACTCGATCAGGGGACTTTGTTATACTCGATCAGGGGACTTTGTTATACTCGATCAGGGGGCTTTGTTATTCTCCACCAGGGTGCTTTGTTATACTCAATCAGGGGACTTTGTTATACTCGAACAGGGACCTTTGATTTGGTCAACCAGGGGACTTTGTTATACTCGAACCAGGGGAATTTGTTATACTCGATCATGAGACTTTGTTATACTCGATCAGGGCCTTTATTATACTCGACCAGGGGGTTTGATATACTCTATCCGGGGACTTTGTTATACTCGGTAAGGGGGCTCTATTATACTCGATCAGGGGACTTTGTTATACTCGATCAGGGGACTTTGTTATACTCGATCAGGGGGCTTTGTTATTCTCCACCAGGGTGCTTTGTTATACTCAATCAGGGGACTTTGTTATACTCGATCAGAGGGCTTTGTTTTCCTCGATCAGGGGACTTTGTTATACTCCATCAGGGTCTTTGTTATACTCCATTAGGGGCCTTTGTTATACTCCATCAGGGTCTTTGTTATACTCGGTCAGGGGACTTTGTTATACTTGATCAGGAGACTTTGCATTATTCGATCAGGGGAGCTTTGTTATGCTCGACCAGGGGCCTTTGTAATGCTCGATAAGGGGACTTTGTTATGCTCGATGAGGAGGCTTTGTTATACTCAACAGGGGGCCTTTGTTATACTCGATCAGGGGCCTTGGTTATACTCGACCAAAGGACTTTGTTATACTCGATCAGGGGAATTTGTTATACTCGACAAGGGGACATTGTTATACTCGATAAGGGGACTTTGTTATTCTCGATCACGGGGCTTTGTTTTCCTTGATCAGGGGTCTTTGTTATACTCCATCAGGGTCTTTGTTATACTCCATCAGGGGCCTTTGTTATACTCGACCAGGGGACTTTGTAATATTCGATCAGGGGGACTTTGTTATACTCGACCAGGGGCCTTTGTTATGCTCGATAAGGGGACTTTGTTATATTCGATCAGGGGCCTTTGTTATTCTCGATCAGGGGACTTTGTTTTACTCGACCAGGGGCCTTTGTTATACACGATTAGGGGACTTTGTTATACTAGATCAGGGAAATTTGTTATACTCGACCAGGGGACTTTGTTATACTCGATCTGAGGACTTTGTTATACTCGATCGGGGGACTTTGTTATACTCTATCAGGGGACTTTGTTATGCTCGATCAGAGGACTTTGTATTATTCGATTAGGGGGGGTTTGTTATGCTCGACCAGGGGCCTTTGTTATGCTCGATAAGGGGACTTTGTTATATTCGATCAGAGGACTTTGTTATTATCGATCAGGGGCCTTGGTTATTCTCGATCAGGGGACTTTGTTTTACTCGACCAGGGGACTTTGTTATACACGATTAGGGGACTTTGTTATACTAGATCAGGGGAATTTGTTATACTCGACCAGGGGCCTTTGACTCGATAAGGGGACTTTGTTATACTCGATCAGAGGACTTTGTTATACTCGATCGGGGGACTTTGTTATATCGACCAGGGGCCTTTGTTATTCTCGATCAGGGGACTTTGTTTTACTCGACCAGGGGACTTTGTTATACACGATTAGGGGACTTTGTTATACTAGATCAGGGGAATTTGTTATACTCGACCAGGGGACTTTGTTATACTCGTTCACTGGACATTGTAATATTCGATGAGGGGGACTTTGTTATACTCGACCAGGGGCCTTTGTTATTCTCGACCAGGCGACTTTGTTTTACTCGACCAGGGGACTTTGTTATACACGATTATGGGACTTTGTTATACTAGATCAGGGGAATTTGTTATACTCGACCAGGGGACTTTGTTATACTCGATCAGAGGACTTTGTTATACTCGATCGGGGGACTTTGTTATACTCTATGAGGGGACTTTGTTATGCTCGATCAGAGGACTTTGTATTATTCGATTAGGGGGGGTTTGTTATGCTCGACCAGGGGCCTTTGTTATGCTCGATAAGGGGACTTTGTTATATTCGATCAGAGGACTTTGTTATTATCGATCAGGGGCCTTGGTTATACTTGACCAGGGGACTTTGTTATACTCGACCAGGGGACTTTGTTATACTAGATCAGGGGACTTTGCTATACTAGATCAGGGGCCTTTATTATATTTGACCAGGGGACCTTGTTATACTCGATTTGGGGACTTTGTTATACTCGATCAGGTGCCTTTGTTATACTCGAACAGGCGACTTTTGTTATACTCGATCAGGGGACTTTGTTATACTCGATGAGGGGGCTTTGATATACTCAATCAGGGGAATTTGTTGTAATCGATCAAGGGACTTTGTTAAACTCGATGATTGGGCTTTGTTATACTCGATCAGGGGACTTTGTTATGCTCGACATGGGCCCTTTGTTATGCTTGACCAGTGGCCTTTGTTATACTCGATTATAGTACTTTGTTATACACTATCAGGGGACTTTGTTTTACTCGATCAGGGGACTTTTTTATATTTGATCAGAGGACTTTGTTATACTCAATGAGGGGCCTTTATTATACTCGATCAGGGGTTTTGTTATACTCGACCAGGGAACTTTGTTATACACAATCAGGGGATATGTTATTCTCGATCAGGGGATGTGTTATTCTCGATCAGGGGACTTTGTTATACTCGATCAGGAGGCTTTGTTATACTCGATAAGGTGACTTTGTTATACTCGACCATGGGACTTTGTTATACTCGACGAGGGGACTTTGTTATACACGATCAGGGGACTTTTTTATACTCGATCAGAGGACTTTGTTATACTCGATCTGTGGACTTTGTTATACTCGACCAGGGGACTTTGTTATACTCGATCAGGGGGGTTGTTATACTCGATGAGGGACATTACTATACTTGACCAGGGAACTTTGTTATACACGATCAGGTGATATGTTATACTCGATCAAGAGGCTTTGTTATACTCAACGGGGGGCTTTGTTATACTCGATCAGGGGCCTTTGTTATACTCGATCAGGGGACTTTGTTATATCGATGATTGGGCTTTGTTATACTCGATCAGGGTCCTTTGTTATGCTCGACCAGTGGCCTTTGTTATACTCGATCAGGGGGCTTTGTTATATTCGATTAGGGGACTTTGTTATACTCGACCAGGGGACTTGGTTATACTCAATTATGGGCCATTGTTATATTCAATCAGGGAATTGTTATACTCGAACAGGGACCTTTGTTTTGGTCAACCAGGGGACTTTGTTATACTCGAACCAGGGGAATTTGTTATACTCGATCATGAGACTTTGTTATACTCGATCAGGGCCTTTATTATACTCGACCAGGGGGTTTGATATACTCTATCCGGGGACTTTGTTATACTCGGTAAGGGGGCTTTATTATACTCGATCAGGGGACTTTGTTATACTCGATCAGGGGACTTTGTTATACTCGATCAGGGGGCTTTGTTATTCTCCACAAGGGTGCTTTGTTATACTCAATCAGGGGACTTTGTTATACTCCATCAGGGTCTTTGTTATACTCCATTAGGGGCCTTTGTTATACTCCATCAGGGTCTTTGTTATACTCGGTCAGGGGACTTTGTTATACTTGATCAGGAGACTTTGCATTATTCGATCAGGGGGGCTTTGTTATACTCCATTAGGGGCCTTTGTTATACTCCATCAGGGTCTTTGTTATACTCCATCAAGGGCCTTTGTTATACTCGACCAGGGGACTTTGTTATACTCGATCAGGGGACATTGTTATACTTGATCACTGGACTTTGTATTATTCGATCAGGGGGGCTTTGTTATACTCGACCAGGGGCCTTTGTTATGCTCGATAAGGGGACTTTGTTATACTCGATCAGGGGCCTTTGTTATTCTCGATCAGGGGACTTTGTTTTACTCGACCAGGGGACTTTGTTATACACGATCAGGGGACTTTGTTATACTAGATCAGGGGAATTTGTTATACTCGACCAGGGGACTTTGTTATACTCGATCAGAAGACTTTGTTATACTCGATCGGGGGACTTTGTTATACTCTATCAGGGGACTTTGTTATACTCGATCAGAGGACTTTGTATTATTCGATCAGGGGGGGTTTGTTATGCTCGACCAGGGGCCTTTGTTATGCTCGATAAGAGGACTTTGTTATATTCGATCAGAGGACTATGTTATTCTCGATCAGGGGCCTTGGTTATACTCGACCAGGGGACTTTGTTATACTCGACCAGGGGACTTTGTTATACTCGATCAAGGGAATTTGTAATACTCGACCAGGGGACTTTGTTATACTCGATAAGGGGACTTTGTTATGCTCGATCAGGGGCCTTGGTTATACTCGACCAAAGGACTTTGTTATACTCGACCAGGGGACTTTGTTATACTCGATCAGGGGACTTTGTTGTACTTGATCACTGGACTTTGCAATATTAGATCAGGGGGGCTTTGTTATACTCGACCAGGGGCCTTTCTTATGCTCGATAAGGGGACTTTCTTATATTCGATCAGGGTACTTTGTTATACTCGATCAGGGGCCTTTGTTATGCTCGACCAGAGGACTTAGTTATACTCGATCAGGGGACTTTCTTATACTCGATCAGGGGGCTTTGATATACTCGATCAGGGGACTTTGTTATACTCGACCAGGGGGCTTTGTTATATTCGAATAGGGGACTTTGTTATACTCGACCAGGGGCCTTTGTTATGGTCAACCAGGGGACTTTGTTATACTCAATCAGGGCACTTTGTTATACTCGATGAGAAAGCTTTGTTTTCCTCGACCAGGGGACTTTGTTATACTCGATTAGGGGACTTTGTTATACTCGATGATTGGGCTTTGTTTTACTCGATCAAGGGCCTTTGTCATAATCGATTAGGGGACTTTGTTAGACTCGATGAGGGGCGTTTGTTATACTCGATGAGGGGCCTTTGTTATACTCAATCATGGGCCATTGTTATTTTCAACCAGGGACTTTGTTATACTCGATCAGGGGGCTTTGTTATATTCGAATACGGGACTTTGTTATACTCGATGAGGGGCATTTGTTATACTCGATCAGGGGGCTTTGTTTTCCTCGATCAGGGGACTTTGTTATACTCCATCATGGTCTTTGTTATACTCCATCAGGGGGCATTTGTTATACTCGACCAGGGGACTTTGTTATACTCAATCAGGGGATTTTGTTATACGTGATTAGGGTACTTTGTAATATTCGATCAGGGGGGCTTTGTTATGCTCGACCAGGGGCCTTTGTTATGCTCGATAAGGGGACTTTGTTATACTCGATCAGGGGGCTTTGTTATACACGATTAGAGGACATTACTATACTCGACCAGGGAACTTTGTTATACACGAACAGGGGATATGTTATACTAGATCAGGGGATGTGTTATACTCGATGAGGGGACTTTGTTATACTCGATCAGGGGGCTTTGTTTTCCTTGATCAGGGGTCTTTGTTATACTCCATCAGGGTCTTTGTAATACTCCATCAGGGGTTTTTGTTATTCTCGACGAGAGGACTTTGTTATACTCGACCAGAGGACTTTGTTATACTCAATGATTGGACTTTGTTATACTCGATCAGGGGGCATTGATATACTCGATCAGGGGACTTTGTTATACTCGATCAGGGGACTTTGTTATACTCGATGATTGGACTTTGTTATACTCGATCAGGGGGCTTTGATATACTCGATCAGGGGGCTTTGTTATACTCGATCAGGGAACTTTGTTATACTCGACCAGGGTCCATTGTTATGCTCGACCAGTGGCCTTTGTTATACTCCATCAGGCGGCTTTGTTATATTCGATTAGGGGACTTTGTTTTACTCGACCAGGGGCCTTTGTTATGGTCAACCAGGGGACTTTGTTATACTAAATCAGGGGACTTTGTTATACTCGATCAGGGGGCTTTGTTTTCCACGACCAGGGGACTTTGGTATACTCGACCAGGGGACTTTGCTAGACTCGATGAGGAGCCTTTGTTATACTCGATGAGAGGCCTTTGTTATACTCAATCATGAGCCATTGTTATATTCAACCAGGGGACTTTGTTATACTTGATCAGGGGTTTTTGTTATATTCGATTAGGGGACTTTGTTATACTCGATGAGGGGCATTTGTTATACTCGATCAAGGGCCTTTGCTATACTCGATTAGGGGACTTTCTTACACTCGATTAGGGGCCTTTGTTATTTTCGATCAGGGGACTTCGTTATACCTGATGAGGGGGCTTTGTTATACTCGACCTGGGGCCTTTGTTATGCTCGATTCGGGGACTTTGTTATGCTCGATCAGGGGCCTTTGTTATACTATATCAGGGGCTTTATTATACTCGACCAGGGGGGTTTGATATACTCGATCAGGTTACTTTGTTATACTCGGTAAGGGGGCTTTATTATACTCGATCAGGGGACTTTGTTATACTCGATCAGGGGACTTTGTTATACTCGATCAGGGGCTTTGTTATACTCGATCAGGGGGCTTTGTTTTCCTCGATCAGGGGACCTTGTTATACTCCATCATGGTCTGTGTTATACTCCATCAGGGGCCTTTGTTATACTTGACAAGGGGACTTTTTTATACTCGATCAGGGGACTTTGTTACACTTTATCAGTGGACTTTGTAATATTCGATCAGGGGGGCTTTGTTATACTCGACCAGGGGCCTTTGTTATACTCGATAAGGGGACTTTGTTATACTCGATCAGGGGTCTTTGTTATACACGATCAAGGGATATGTTATACTCGATCATGATATGTGTTATACTCGATGAGAGGTCTTTGTTATACTCGATCAGAGGCTTTGTTTTACTCGATCAGGGGGCTTTGTTTTCCTCGATCAGGTGACTTTGTTATACTCCATCAGGCGTCTTTGTTATTCTCCATTAGGGGCCTTTGTTATACTCCATCAGGGTCTTTGTTATACTCCATTAGAGGCCTTTGTTATACTCAAACAGGGGACTTTGTTTACTCGATCAGGGGACTTTGTTATACTTGATTAGGGGACTTTGTATTATTCGATCACGGAGGGCTTTGTTATGCTCGCCCAGGGGCCTTTGTTATGATCGATAAGGGGAATTTGTTATACTCGATGAGGAGGCTTTGTTATACTCAACCGGGGGCCTTTGTTATACTCGACCAGGGGACTTTGTTATACTCGATAAGGGAACTTTGTTATACTCGATCAGGGAACTTTGTTATACTCGATTAAGGGCCTTTGTTATACTCGATCAAGGGCCTTTGTCATACTCGATCAGAGGATTTGTTAGACTCGATGAGGGGTCTTTGTTATAGTCGATGAGGGGCCATTTTTATACTCAATCATGGGCCTTTGTTATACTCAACCAGGGAACTTTGTTATACTCGATCAGGGGAATTTGTTATACTCGACCAGGGGATTTTGCTATATTCGATTAGGGGAATTTGTTATACTCGACCAGGGGACTTTGATTTACTCGATGAGGGGACTTTTTATATTCGATCAGGGGACTTTGTTATACTCGATCAGGTGCCTTTATTATACTTGAACAGGGGACTTTGTTATACTCGATGAGGGGTCTTTGTTATACTCGATCAGGGGACATTACTATACTAGACCAGGGAACTTTGTTATACTCGATCAGGTGATATGTTATACTCGATCAGGGGATGAGTTATACTCGATCAGGGGACTTTGTTATACTCGATCAAGAGGCTTTGTAATACTCAACCGGGGGCCTTTGTTATACTCGATCAGGGGCCTTTGTTATACTCTGTCAAGGGACTTTGTTATACTCGACCATGGGACTTTGTTATACTAGATTAGGAGACTTTGCTATACTCGATCAGGGGCCTTTATTATATTTGACCAGGGGGACTTTGTTATACTCGATTTGGGGCCTTTTTTATACACGATGAGAGTGCTTTGTTATCCTCGATCAGGGGACTTTGTTATGCTCGACCTGTGGCCTTTGTTATAATCGATCAGGGGGCTTTGTTATATTCGATTAGGGGACTTTATTATACTCGATGAGGGGCATTTGTTATTCTCGATGAAGGGCCTTTGCTATACTCGATCAGGGGATATTGTTATACAAGATGAGGGGACTTTGTTATACTCGATCAGGGGGCTTTGTTATACTCGACCAGGGTCCTTTGTTATGCTCGATCAGAGGACTTTGTTATACTAGATCAGGGGACTTTGTTATACTCGATCAGGGGCCTTTATTATAATCGACCAGGGGACCTTGTTATACTCGATTAGGCGACTTTGTTATACTCGATGAGGGGACTTTGTTATACTCGATCAGGGGCTTTGTTTTCCTCGATCAGGGGACTTTGTTTTACTCCATCATGGTCGTTGTTATACTCGATCAGGGGACTTTGTTATACTCGATCCGAGGACTTTGTTATACTTGATCAGGGGACTTTGTTATACTCGATGAGGGGTCTTTGTTATACTCGATCAGGGGACATTACTATACTCGACCAGGGAACTTTGTTATACACGATCAGAGGATATGTTATACTCGATCAGGGGCGTTTGTTATACTCGATCATGGGCCTTTGTTATACTCGATCAGGTGATTTGTTATACTTGACAATGGGACTTTATTATACTCGAGCAGGGAACTTTGTTATACTCGATCAGGGGCCATTATTATACTCAATCAAGGGCCTTTGTTATTTTCGATGAGGGGACTTTGTTATACTCGACCAGGGGACTTTGTTATACTCGACCAGGGGACTTTGTTATACTCGATCTGAGGACTTTGTTATACTCGATCAGGGGACTTTGTTATACTCGACCAGGGACTTTGTTATACTCGACCAGGGGACTTTGTTAGATTCTGCTCTGAGGACTTTGTTATACTCTGGATCAGGGACTTTTGTTATACTTGACCAGGGACTTTGTTATACTCGATCAGGGACTTGTTATACTCGACCAGGGGCTTTTGGTTATACCGATCTGGAGGACTTTGTTATACCTCGCGACCAGGGACTTTTGTTATACTCGATCTGAGGATCATGGTTATACTGGGATCAGGGACTTTGGTTATACTTTAGGACCAGGGAACTTTGTTATACACGATCAGGGGATATGTTATACTCGATCAGGGGGATGTGTTATACACGATCAGGGGACTTTTTTATACACGATCACGATGCTTTGTTATTCTCAACCGGTGGCCTTTGTTATATTCGATCAGGGGCCTTTGTTATACTCGATCAAGGGACTTTGTTAAACTCGATGATTGGGCTTTGTTATACTCGATCAGGGGACTTTGTTATGCTCGACATGGTTCCTTTGTTATGCTTGACCAGTGGCCTTTGTTATACACGATTATAGGACTTTGGTATACACGATTAGGGGACTTTGTTTTACTCGATCAGGGGACTTTTTTATATTCGATCAGAGGACTTTGTTATACTCGATCAGGAGACATTACTATACTCAACCAGGGAACTTTGTTATTCACGATCAGGGGATATGTTATACTCGATCAGGGGATGTGTTATACTCGATCAGGGGACTTTCTTATACTCGATCAGGGGGCTTTGTTATACTCGATAAGGTGACTTTGTTATACTCGACCATGGGCTTTTTGTTATACTCGACGAGGGGACTTTGTTATACGCGATCAGGGGACTTTGTTATACTCGATCAGAGGACTTTTGTTATACTCGATCAGGGGACTTTTATACCCGGGGACCAGGATACTTTGTTATACTCGATCAGGGGAAGTTATATACTCTGATCAGGGATATTACTATACTTGGACCAGGGAACTTTGGTTATACACCCATCAGGGATGTGTTATACTTCGATCCGGGATGTGTTATACTCGATCAAGGGACTTTGTTATACTCGATCAGGGCCTTTATTATACTCAATCATGGGCCTTGTTATACCTGATCAGGGGCCTTTGTTATTCTCGACCAGAGGACTTTGTTATACTCGACCAGAGGACTTTGTTATACTCGATGATTGGACTTTGTTATACTCGATCAGGGGGCTTTTATATACTCGATCAGGGGGCTTTTATATACTCGATCAGGGGACTTTGTTATACTCGATCAGGGGACTTTGTTATACTCGACCAGGGTCCATTGTTATGCTCGACCAGTGGCCTTTGTTATACTCCATCAGGCGGCTTTGTTATATTCGATTAGGGGACTTTGTTTTACTCGACCAGGGGCCTTTGTTATGGTCAACCAGGGGACTTTGTTATAGTCAATCAGGGGACTTTGTTATACTCGATCAGGGGGCTTTGTTTTCCACGACCAGGGGACTTTGGTATACTCGACCAGGGGACTTTGCTAGACTCGATGAGGAGCCTTTGTTATACTCGATGAGAGGCCTTTGTTATACTCAATCATGAGCCATTGTTATATTCAACCAGGGGACTTTGTTATACTCGATCAGGGGGTTTTGTTATATTCGATTAGGGGACTTTGTTATACTCGATGAGGGGCATTTGTTATACTCGATCAATGGCCTTTGCTATACTCGATTAGGAGACTTTCGTACACTCGATTAGGGGCCTTTGTTATTTTCGATCAGGGGACTTCGTTATACCTGATGAGGGGATTTTGGTATACTCGACCTGGGGCCTTTGTTATGCTCGATTAGGGGACTTTGTTATGCTCGATCATGGGCCTTTGTTATACTATATCAGGGCTTTATTATACTCGACCAGGGGGGTTTGATATACTCGATCAGGTTACTTTGTTATATTCGGTATGGGGGCTTTATTATACTCGATCAGGGGACTTTGTTATACTCGATCAGGGGTCTTTGCTATATTCGATCAGGGGGCTTTGTTATACTCGACCAGGGTGCTTTGTTATACTCGATCAAGGGACTTTGTTATACTCGATCAGGGGGCTTTGTTTTCCTCGATCAGGGGACTTTGTTATACTCCATCATAGTCTTTGTTATATACCCATCAGGGGCCTTTGTTATACTCGACAAGGGGACTTTTTTATACTCGATCAGGGGACTTTGTTATACTTGATCAGGGGACTTTGTAATATTCGATCAGGGGAGCTTTGTTATACTCGACCAGGGGCCTTTGTTATTCTCGACAAGGGGACTTTGTTATACTCGATCAGGGGCCTTTGTTATAATCGATTAGGGGACATTACTCTACTCGACCAGGGAACTTTGTTATACACGATCAGGGGATATGTTATACTCGATCATGATGTGTTATACTCGATGAGGGGTCTTTGTTATACTCGATCAGGGGGCTTTGTTATACTCGATCAGGGGGCTTTGTTTTCCTCGATCAGGTGACTTTGTTATACTCCATGAGAAGTCTTTGTTATTCTCCATTAGGGGCCTTTGTTATACTCCATCAGGGTCTTTGTTATACTCCATTACAGGCCTTTGTTATACTCAAACAGGTAACTTTGTTTTACTCGATCAGGGGACTTTGTTATACTTGATTAGGGGACTTTGTATCATTCGATCACGGGGGGCTTTGTTATGCTCGCCCAGGGGCCTTTGTTATGATCGATAAGGGGACTTTCTTATGCTCGCCCAGGGGCCTTTGTTATGATCGATAAGGGGACTTTGTTATACTCGATGAGGGGGCTTTGTTATACTCAACCGGGGGCCTTTGTTATACTCAATGAGGGGCCTTGGTTATACTCGACCAGGGGACTTTGTTATACTCGATCAAGGGACTTTGTTATACTCGACCAGGGGACTTTGTTATAGTCAATAAGGGGACTTTGTTATACTCGATCAGGGGACTTTGTTATACTCGATCAAGGGCCTTTGTCATACTCGAACAGAGGACTTTGTTAGACTGGATGAGGGGTCTTTGTTATAGTCGATGAGGGGCCTTTTTTATACTCAATCATGGGCCTTTGTTATACTCAACCAGGGGACTTTGTTATACTCGATTAGGGGAATTTGTTATACTCGACCAGGGGATTTTGCTATACTCGATCAGGGGAATTTGTTATACTCGACCAGGGGACTTTGTTATACGCAATCAGGGGACTTTGTTATACTCGACCAGGGGACTTTGATTTACTCGATGAGGGGACTTTTTTATATTCGATCAGGGGACTTTGTTATACTTGATCAGGTGCCTTTATTATACTTGATCAGGGGACTTTGTTATACTCGATGAGGGGTCTTTGTTATACTCGATCAGGGGACATTACTATACTAAACCAGGGAACTTTGTTATACACGATCAGGTGATATGTTATACTCGATCAGGGGATGTGTTATACTCGATCAGGGGACTTTGTTATACTCGATCAAGAGGCTTTGTAATACTCAACCAGGGGACTTTGTTATACTCGATCAGGGGAATTTGTTATACTCGACCAGGGGATTTTGCTATACTCGATCAGGGGAATTTGTTATACTCGACCATGGGACTTTGTTATACTAGGGACTTTTTTATACTCGATGAGAGGGCTTTGTTATACTCGATCAGGGGACTTTGTTATACTCGACAAGGGTCCTTTGTTATGCTCGACCTGTGGCCTTTGTTATAATCGATCAGGGGGCTTTGTTATATTCGATTAGGGGACTTTATTATACTCGATGAGGGGCATTTGTTATTCTCGATCAAGGGCCTTTAAGTAGTACCTGATCTAGGATATTGCTATACTCAGATGAGGGACTTCGTTATACCGGATTAGATTTGCTTATTCTCGACCAGGGTCCTTTTGTTATGCTCGATCAGAGGATTCTTGTTATACTAGATCAGGGGACTTTTGTTATACTCGATCAGGGAAGCCTTTTAATATAACCTATTAAGGGACTTTAAGTACCTTAGGGGATTAGGTGATTCTGTTTAAGTACCTGGCGAGGACTTTGTTATACTTGATCAGGGGACTTTGTTATACTCGATGAGGGGTCTTTGTTATACTCGATCAGGGGACATTACTATACTCGACCAGGGAATTTTGTTATACACGATCATCGGATATGTTATACTCGATCAGGGGACGTGTTATACTCGATCAAGGGTCTTTAATATACTCAATCAAGGGCCTTTGTTATACTCGATCAGGGGACTTTGTTATACTCGAGCAGGGGACTTTATTATACTCGACCATGGGACTTTGTTATACCCGATCAGGGGACTTTGTTATACTCGATCAAGGGTCTTTATTATACTCAATCAAGGGCCTTTGTTATACTCGATCAGGGGCCTTTGTTATACTCGATCAGGTGACTTTGTTATACTCGACCATGGGACTTTGTTATACTCGCTAAGGGTACTTTGTTATACTCGATCAAGGGTCTTTATTATACTCAATCAAGGGCCTTTGTTATACTCGATCAGGGGACATTGTTATACTCGACCAGGGGACTTTGTTATACTCGATCTGAGGACTTTGTTATACTCGATCAGGGGACTTTGTTATACTCGATCAGGGGACTTTGTTATACTCGACCAGGGGACTTTGTTATACTCGATCAGGGGACTTTGTTATACTCGACCAGGGGGCTTTGTTATACTCGATCTGAGGACTTTGTTATACTCGACCAGGGTACTTTGTTATACTCGATCTGAGGACTTTGTTACACTCGTTCAGGGGACTTTGTTATACTTGACCAGGGAACTTTGTTATACACGATCAGGGGATATGTTATACTCGATCAGTGGGATGTGTTATACACGATCAGGGGACTTTGTTATACACGATCACGATGCTTTGTTATACTCAACCGGGGGCCTTTGTTATATTCGATCAGGGGCCTTTGTTATACTCGATCAAGGGACTTTGTTATAATCGATCAGGGGACTCTGTTATACTCGTTGAGGGGGCTTTGTTTTCCTCGATCAAGCGACTTTGTAATACTCCATCAGGGTCTTTCTTATACTCCATGAGGGGCCTTTGTTATGCTCGACCAGGGGACTTGGTTATACTCGATCAGGGGACTTTGTTATACTTGATTAGGGGACTTTGTTATACTTGATCAGGGGACTTTGTAATATTCGATGAGGGGGTCTTTGTTATACTCGACCAGGGACCTTTGTTATGCTCGATAAGGGGACTTTGTTATACTCGATCAGGGGCCTTTGTTATACTCGTTCAGGGGACTTTGTTATACTCGAACAGGGGACTTTGTTATAATCGATGAGGGGACTTTGTTATACTCGATCAGGGGCCTTTGTTATACTCGAACATGGGACTTTGTTATACTCGACGAGGGGCCTTTGTTATACTCGACGAGGGGCCTTTGTTATATTCGATGAGGGGACTTTGTTATACTCGATGAGGGGCCTTTGTTATACTCGATGAGGGGGCATTGATATACTCGATTAGGGGACTTTGTTATACTCGATGAAGACACTTTTTTATACTCTATGATTGGGCTTTGTTATACTCCATCAGGGACTTTGTTATGCTCGACATGGGTCCTTTGTTATGCTTGACCAGTGGCCTTTGTTATACTCGATTATAGGACTTTGTTATACATGATCAGGGAACTTTGTTTTACTCGATCAGGGGACTTTTTAATTTTCGATCAGAGGACTTTGTTATACTCGATCAGAGACATTACTATACTCAACCAGGGAACTGAATATACACGATCAGATATGTCATACTCGATCAGGATGTTATACTCGATCAGGGACTTTGTTATACCTCGATAAGGTGACTTTTGTTATACTGACCATGGGACTTGTTGTTCTCGACGAGGGCCTTGTTATACGCGATCAGGGGACTTTGTTATACTCGATCAGAGGACTTTGTTATACTCGATCAGGGGACTTTGTTATACTCGACCAGGGTACTTTGTTATACTCGATCAGGGGGGTTGTTATGCTCGATCAGGGACATTACTATACTTGACCAGGGAACTTTGTTATACACGATCAGGGGATGTGTTTTACTCGATCAGGGGATGTGTTATACTCGATCAAGGGACTTTGTTATACTCGATCAGGGGCCTTTATTATACTTAATCAAGGGCCTTTCTTATACTCGATCAAGGGACTTTGTTATACTCGAGCAAGGGACTTTGTTATACTCGATAAGGGGCCTTTATTATACTCAATCAAGGGCCTTTGTTATACTCGACCAGGGGACTTTGTTATACTCGACCAGGGGACTTTGTTATACTCGATCTGAGGACTTTGTTATACTCGATCAGGGGACTTTGTTATACTCGACCAGGGGACTTTGTTATACGCGATCAGGGGACTTTATTATACTCGACCAGGGGGCTTTGTTATACTCGATCTGAGGGCTTTGTTATTCTCGACCAGGGGACTTTGTTATACTCGATCTGAGGACTTTGTTATACTCGATCAGGGGACTTTGTTTTACTCGACCAGGGAACTTTGTTATACACGATCAGGGGATATGTTATACTCGATCAGGGGGATGTGTTATACACGATTAGGGGACTTTTTTATACACGATCACGATGCTTTGTTATTCTCAACCGGGGGCCTTTGTTATATTCGATCAGGGGCCTTTGTTATACTCGATCAAGGGACTTTGTTATACTCGATCAGGGGACTTTGTTATACTCGTTGAGGGGGCTTTGTTTTCCTCGATCAAGGGACTTTGTAATACTCCATCAGGGTCTTTCTTATACTCCATGAGGGGCCTTTGTTATACTCGACCAGGGGACTTTGTTATACTCGATCAGGAGACTTTGTTATACTTGATCAGGGGACTTTGTAATATTCGATCAGGGGACTTTGTTATACTTGATTAGGGGACTTTGTAATATTCGATGAGGGTTATTTGTTATACTCGACCAGGGGACTTTGTTATACTCGACCAGGGGACTTTGTTATATTCGATGAGGAGGCTTTGTTATACTCGATCAGGGGACTTTGTTATACTCGATGAGGAGGCTATCTTATACTCAACCGGGGGCTTTTGTTATAATCGATCAGGTGCCTTTATTATACTCGATCAAGGGCCTTTGTTATACTCGATTAGGGCCTTTAAGCGAGCCCAATCAAGGATTTTGTTATACTCGACCTAGGGACTTTGTTATACTCGATCAGGGACTTTGTTATACTTGATCAGGGGACTTTGTAATATTCGATGGGCGGGCTTTGTTATACTCGACCAGGGGCCTTTGTTATGCTCGATAAGGGACTTTGTTATACTCGATGAGTGGCCTTTGTTATACTCGATCAGGGGATATGTTATACTCGATCAGGGTATGTGTTATACTCAACCGGGGGCGTTTGTTATACTTGATCATGGGCCTTTGTTATACTCGATCAAGTGACTTTGTTATACTCGACCATAGGACTTTGTTATACTCGATCAGGGGACTTTGTTATACTCTTTTGACCAGGGACTTGTTATACTCGACCAGGGACTTTGTTATACTCGATCTGAGGACTTTGTTATATTCCTTTATCAGGGGACTTTGTTATACTCGATCAGGGACTTTGTTATACTTTATTAGGACTTGCTATACTCGACCAGGGGGCTTTGTTATACTCGATCTGAGGACTTTGTTATACTCTCGACCAGGACTTTGTTATACTCGATCTGAGGACTTTGTTATACTCGATCAGGGGACTTTGTTATACTCGACCAGGGAACTTTGTTATACACGATCAGGGGATATGTTATACTCGATCAGGGGGATGTGTTATACACGATCAGGGGACTTTTTTATACACGATCACGATGCTTTGTTATTCTCAACCGGGGGCCTTTGTTATATTCGATCAGGGGCCTTTGTTATACTCGATCAAGGGACTTTGTTATACTCGATCAGGGGACTTTGTTATACTCGTTGAGGGGGCTTTGTTTTCCTCGATCAAGGAACTTTGTAATACTCCATCAGGGTCTTTCTTATACTCCATGAGGGGCCTTTGTTATACTCGACCAGGGGACTTTGTTATACTCGATCAGGGGACTTTGTTATACTTGATGAGGGGACTTTGTAATATTCGATCAGGGGGGCTTTGTTATACTCGACCAAAGGCCTTTGTTATGCTCGATAAGGGGACTTTGTTATACTCGACCAGGGGCCTTTGTTATACTCGATCAGGGGACTTTGTTATACTCGACCAGGGGACTTTCTTATACTAGACCAGGGGACTTTGTTATACTTGATCAGGGACTTTGTAATATTCGATGAGGGGGGCTTTGTTATACTCGACCAGGGGCCTTTGTTATGCTCGATAAGGGACTTTGTTATACTCGATCAGGGGCCTTTGTTATACTCGATCAGGGGACTTTGTTATACTCGACCAGGGGACTTTGTTATACTCGATGAGGGGACTTTGTTATACTCGATCAGGGGCCTTTGTTATACGCGAACAGGGGACTTTGTTATACTCGATCAGGGGACTTTGTTATACTCGATCAGGGACTATGTTATACTCGATGATTGGGCTTTGTTATACTCGATCAGGGGACTTTGTTATGCTCGACATGTGTCCTTTGTTCTGCTTGACCAGTGGCCTTTGTTATACTCGATAATATGACTTTGTTATACACGATCAGGGAACTTTGTTGTACTCGATCAGGGGACTTTTTTATATTCGATCAGAGGACTTTGTTATACTCGATGAGGGGCCTTTATTATACTCGATCAGGGGCTTTCTTATACTCGATCAGGAGACATTACTATACTCAACCAGGGAACTTTGTTATACACGATCAGGGGATATGTTATACTCGATCAGGGGATGTGTTATACTCGATCAGGGGACTTTGTTATACTCGATCAGGAAGCTTTGTTATACTCGATAAGGTGACTTTGTTATACTCGACCATGGGACTTTGTTATACTCGACGAGGGGCCTTTGTTATACTCGATGAGGTGACTTTGTTATACTCGATCAGGGGCCTTTTTTATACTCGATGAGGGGGGCTTTGATATACTCGCTCAGGGGACTTTGTTATACTCGATCAAGGGACTTTGTTATACTCGATGATCGGGCTTTGTTATACTCCATCAGGAGACTTTGTTATGCTTGACATGGGTCCTTTGTTATGCTTGACCAGTGGCCTTTGTTATACTCGATTATAGGACTTTGTTATACACGATCAGGGAACTTTGTTTTACTCGATCAGGGGACTTTTTTATATTCGATCAGCGGACTTTGTTATACTCGATGAAAGGCCTTTATTATACTCGATAAGGGGCTTTGTTATACTCGATCAGGAGACATTACTATACTCAACCAGGGAACTTTGTTATACACGATCAGGGGATATGTTATACTCGATCAGGGGATGTGTTATACTCGATCAGGGGACTTTGTTATACTCGATAAGGTGACTTTGTTATACTCGACCATGGGACTTTGTTATACTCGACGAGGGGCCTTTGTTATACGCGATCAGGGGACTTTGTTATAATCGATCAGAGGAATTGTTATACTCGATCAGGGGACTTTGTTATACTCGACCAGGGTACTTTGTTATACTCGATTAGGGGGGTTGTTATGCTCGATCAGGGACATTACTATACTTGACCAGGGAACTTTGTTATACACGATCAGGGGATGTGTTATACTCGATCAGGGGATGTGTTATACTCGATCAAGGGGACTTTGTTATACTCGGTCAGGGGCCTTTATTATACTCAATCAAGGGCCTTTCTTATACTCGACCAAGGGACTTTGTTATACTAGAGCAAGGGACTTTGTTATACTCGATCAGGGGCCTTTATTATACTCAATCAAGGGCCTTTGTTATACTCGATCAGGGGACTTTGTTATACTCGACCAGGGGACTTTGTTATACTCGACCAGGGGACTTTGTTGTACTCGATCTGAGGACTTTGTTATACTCTATCAGGGGACTTTGTTATACTCGACCAGGGGACTTTGTCATACTCGATCAGGGGACTTTGTTATACTCGACCACGGAACTTTGTTATACACGATCAGGGGATATGTTATACTCGATCAGGGGGATGTGTTATACACGATCAGGGGACTTTTTTATACACGATCACGATGCTTTGTTATTCTCAACCGGGGGCCTTTGTTATATTCGATGAGGGGCCTTTGTTATACTCGATCAAGGGACTTTGTTATACTCGATCAGGGGACTTTGTTATACTCGTTGAGGGGGCTCATCGATGTTTTCATCGATCAAGGGACTTTGTAATACTCCATCAGGGTCTTTCGTATACTCCATGAGGGGCCTTTGTTATACTCGACCAGGGGACTTTGTTATACTCGATAAGGGGACTTTGTTATACTTGATCAGGGGACTTTGTAATATTCGATCAGGGGGGCTTTGTTATACTCGACCAGGGGCCTTTGTTATGCTCGATAAGGGGTCTTTGTTATACTCGATCAGGGGCCTTTGTTATACTCGATCAGGGACTTTGTTATACTCGACCAGGGGACTTTCTTATACTCGATCAGGGGACTTTGTTATACTTGATCAAGGGGACTTTGTAATATTCGATGAGGGGGGCTTTGTTATACTCGACCAGGGCCTTTGTTATGCTCGATAAGGGGGACTTTGTTATACTCGATCAGGGGGGCCTTTGTTATACTCGATCAGGGCCTTTGTTATACTCAATCAAGGGATTTTGTTATACTCGACCAGGGGACTTTCTTATACTCGATCAGGGGACTTTGTTATATACCTGATCAGGGGACTTTGTAATATTCGATGAGGGGGGCTTTGTTATACTCGACCAGGGGCCTTTTATTTATATACTCGATAGGACTTTGTTATACTCGATCAGGGGCCTTTGTTATACTCGATCAGGGGACTTTGTTATACTCGACCAGGGGACTTTGTTATACTCGATGAGGGGACTTTGTTATACTCGATCAGGGGCCTTTGTTATACTCGAACAGGGGACTTTGTTATACTCGATCAGGGGACTTTGTTATACTCGATCAAGGGACTTTGTTATACTCGATGATTGGGCTTTGTTATACTCGATGAGGGGACTTTGTTATGCTCGACATGGGTCCTTTGTTATGCTTGACCAGTGGCCTTTTTTATACTCGATTATAAGACTTTGTTATACACGATCAGGGAACTTCGTTTTACTCGATCAGGGGACTTTTTTATATTCGATCAGAGGACTTTGATATACTCGATGAGGGGCCTTTATTATACTCGATCAGGGGCTTTCTTATACTCGATCAGGAGACATTACTATACTCAAACAGGGAACTTTGTTATACACGATCAGGGGATATGTTATACTCGATCAGGGGATGTGTTATACTCGATCAGGGGACTTTGTTATACTCGATCAGGAAACTTTGTTATACTCGATAAGGTGACTTTGTTATACTCGACCATGGGACTTTGTTATACTCGACGAGGGGCCTTTGTTATACTCGATGAGGGGAGTTTGTTATACTCGATCAGGGGCCTTTGTTATACTCGATGAGGGGGCTTTGATATACTCGCTCAGGGGACTTTGTTATACTCGATCAAGGGACTTTGTTATACTCGATGATTGGGCTTTGTTATACTCCATCAGGGGACTTTGTTATGCTCGACATGGGTCCTTTGTTATGCTTGACCAGTGGCCTTTGTTATACTCGATTATAGGACTTTGTTATACACAATCAGGGAACTTTGTTTTACTCGATGAGGGGACTTTTTTATATTCGATCAGAGGACTTTGTTATACTCGATGAGGGGCCTTTATTATACTCGATTAGGGGCTTTGTTATACTCGATCAGGAGACATTACTATACTCAACCAGGGAACTTTGTTATACACGATCAGGGGATATGTTATACTCGATCAGGGGATGTGTTATACTCGATCAGGGGACTTTGTTATACTCGATCAGGGGGCTTTGTTTTCCTCGATCAGGGGACTTTGTTTTACTCCATCATGGTCTTTGATATACTCGATCAGGGGACATTGTTATACTCGATCCGAGGACTTTGTTATACTTGATCAGGGGACTTTGTTATACTCGATGAGGGGTCTTTGTTATACTCGATCAGGGGATATTACTATACTCGACCAGGGAACTTTGTTATACACGATCAAGGGATATGTTATACTCGATCAGGGGATGTGTTATACTCAACCGGGGGCGTTTGTTATACTCGATCATGGGCCTTTTTTATACTCGATCAGGTGACTTTGTTATACTCGACCATAGGACTTTGTTATACTCGATCAGGGGACTTTGTTATACTCGATCAAGGGTCTTTATTATACTCGAGCAGGGGACTTTGTTATACTCGATCAGGGGCCTTTATTATACTCAATCAAGGGCCTTTGTTATACTCGATCAGGGGACTTTGTTATACTCGACCAGGGGACTTTGTTATACTCGACCAGGGGACTTTGTTATACTCGATCAGGGACTTTTTTATACTCGACCAGGGGGCTTTGTTATACTCGATCTGGGGACTTTGTTATACTCGATCAGGGGACATTGTTATACTCGACCAGGGAACTTTGTTATACACGATCAGGGGATATGTTATACTCGATCAGGGGGATGTGTTATACACGATCAGGGGATTTTTTATACACGATCACGATGCTTTGTTATTCTCAACCGGGGGCCTTTGTTATATTCGATCATGGGCCTTTGTTATACTCGATCAAGGGACTTTGTTATACTCGATCAGGGAACTTTGTTATACTCGTTGAGGGGGCTTTGTTTTCCTCGATCAAGGAACTTTGTAATACTCCATCAGGGTCTTTCTTATACTCCATGAGGGGCCTTTGTTATACTCGACCAGGGGACTTTGTTATACTCGATCAGGGGACTTTGTTATACTTGATGAGGGGACTTTGTAATATTCGATCAGGGTGGCTTTGTTATACTCGACCAGGGGCCTTTGTTATGCTCCATAAGGGGCCTTTGTTATACTCGACCAGGGGCCTTTATTATACTCGATCAGGGGACTTTGTTATACTCGACCAGGGGACTTTCTTATACTCGATCAGGGGACTTTGTTATACTTGATCAGGGGACTTTGTAATATTCGATGAGGGGGGCTTTGTTATACTCGACCAGGGGCCTTTGCTATGCTCGATAAGGGGACTTTGTTATACTCGATCAGGGGCCTTTGTTATACTCGATCAGGGGACTTTGTTATACTCGACCAGGGGACTTTGTTATACACGATGAGGGGACTTTGTTATACTCGTTCAGGGGCCTTTGTTATACTCGATCCGAGGACTTTGTTATACTTGATCAGGGGACTTTGTTATACTCGATGAGGGGTCTTTGTTATACTCGATCAGGGGACATTACTATACTCGACCAGGTAACTTTGTTATACACGATCAGGGTATATGTTACACTCGATCAGGGGATGTGTTATACTCAACCGGGGGCGTTTGTTATACTCATGGGCCTTTGTTATACTCGATCAGGTGACTTTGTTATACTCGACCATGGGACATTGTTATACTCGATTAAAGGACTTTTTTATACTCGATGAGGGGCCTTTATTATACTCAATCAAGGGCCTTTGTTATACTCGACCAGGGGACTTTGTTATTCTCGATGAGGGTACTTTGTTATACTCGATCAGGGGCCTTTGTTATACTCGAACGGGGGACTTTGTTATACTCGATCAGGGGCCGCTGTTATACTCGATCAGGGACTTTTGCTATACCGATGAGGGACTTTGTTATACTCGTTCAGGGCCTTTGTTATACTCGATCCGAGGACTTTGTTATACGGATCAGGGACTTTGTTATACTCGATGAGGGCTCCTTGTTATACTCGATCAGGGGACATTACCATACTCGACCAGGTAACTTTGTTATACTCGACCAGGGACTTTGTTATTGAGGGACTTTATACCTGTTCAGGGCCTTGTTACACCCGATCAGGGATGTTATACTTTTAGGACTTTGTTATTCTCGATGAGGACTTTGTTATACTCGATCAGGGGCCTGTTATACTCGAACGGGGACTTTGTTATACTCGATCAGGGGACTTTGTTATACTCGATGCGGGGGCTTTGATATACTCGATCAGGGGACTTTGTTATACTCGATCAAGGAACTTTGTTATACTCGATGATTGGGCTTTGTTATACTCGATCAGGGGACTTTGTTATGCTCGACATGGGTCCTTTGTTATGCTTGACCAGTGGCCTTTGTTATACTCGATTATAGGACTATGTTATACATGATCAGGGGACTTAGTTTTACTCGATCAGGGGATTTTTTTATAATTCGATCAGAGGACTTTGTTATACTCAATGAGGGGCCTTTATTATACTCGATCAGGGGCTTTGTTATACTCGATCAGGAGACATTACTATTGTCGACCAGGGAACTTTGTTATACACGATCAGGGTATAAGTTATACTCGATCAGGGGACTTTGTTATACTCGATCAAGAGGCTTTGTTATACTCGATCAGGTGACTTTGTTATACTCGATCAGGTGACTTTGTTATACTCGACCATGGGACTTTGTTATACTCGACGAGGGGCCTTTGTTATACACGATCACGGGACTTTGTTATACTCGACCAGGGGACTCTCTTATTCTCGATCAGGGGACTTTGTTATACTTGATCAGGGGACTTTGTAATATTCGATGAGGGGGGCTTTGTTATACTCGACCAGGGGCCTTTGCTATGCTCGATAAGGGGACTTCGTTATACTCGATCAGGGGCCTTTGTTATACTCGGTGAGGGGACTTTGTTATACTCGACCAGGGGACTTTGTTATACTCGATGAGGGGACTTTCTTATACTCGATCAGGGGCCTTTATTATACTCGATGAGGGGGCTTTGATATACTCGATCAGGGGACTTTGTTATACTCGATCAAGGGACTTTGTTATACTCGATGATTGGGCTTTGTTATACTCGATCAGGGGACTTTGTTATGCTCGACATGGGTCCTTTGTTATGCTTGACCAGTGGCCTTTGTTATACTCGATTATATGACTTTGTTATACACGATCAGGGAACTTTGTTTTACTCGATCAGGGGACTTTTTTATATTCGATCAGAGGACTTTGTTATACTCGATGAAAGGCCTTTATTATACTCGATTAGGGGCTTTGTTATACTCGATCAGGAGACATTACTATACTCAACCAGGGAACTTTGTTATACACGATCAGGGGATATGTTATACTCCATCAGGGGATGTGTTATACTCGATCAGGGGACTTTGTTATACTCGATCAGGAGGCTTTGTTATACTCGATAAGGTGACTTTGTTATACTCGACCATGGGACTTTGTTATACTCGACGAGGGGCCTTTGTTATACGCGATCAGGGGACTTTGTTATACTTGATCAGAGGACTTTGTTATACTCGATCAGCGGACTTTGTTATACTCGACCAGGGTACTTTGTTATACTCGATCAAGGGGGTTGTTATTCTCGATCAGGGACATTACAATACTTGACCAGGGAACTTTCTTATACACGATCAGGGGATGTGTTATTCTCGATCAGGGGATGTGTTATACTCGATCAAGGGACTTTGTTATACTCGATCAGGAGGCTTTGTTATACTCGATCAGGTGACTTTGTTATATTCGACCATGGGACTTTGTTATACTCGATGAGGGGACTTTGTTATACTCGACCAGGGGACTTTGTTATACTCGATCAGGGGACTTTGTTATACTTGACCAGGGAACTTTGTTATACACGATCAGGTGATATGTTATACTCGATCAGGGGATGTGTTATACTCGATCAAGGGACTTTGTTATACTCGATCAGGAGGCTTTGTTATACTCGATCAGGTGACTTTGTTATATTCGACCATGGGACTTTGTTATACTCGATCAGGGGACTTTGTTATACTCGATCAGAGGACTTTGTTATACTCGATCAGGGGGCTTTGTTATACTCGATTAGGGGACATTACTATACTAGACCAGGGAACTTTGTTATACACGATCAGGTGATATGCTATACTCGATCCCGGGATGTGTAATACTCTATCAGGGGACTTTGTTATACTCGATCAAGAGCCTTTGTTATACTCAACGGGGGGCTTTGTTATACTCGATCAGGGGCCTTTGTTATACTCGATCAAGGGACTTTGTTATACTCGAAGAGGGGCATTTGTTATACTCGATCAAGAGCCTTTGCTATACTCGATCAGGGGATTTTGTTATACTAGATCAGGGGGCTTTGTTATACTCGATTAGGTGACTTTGTTATACTCGATGAAGGGACTTTGTTATACTCGATGAGGGGGCTTTGTTTTCCTCGATCAGGGGATTTTGTAATACTCCATCATGGTCTTTGTTATACTCGATCAGGGGACATTGTTATACTCGATCCGAGGACTTTGTTATACTTGATCAGGGGACTTTGTTATACTCGATGAGGGGTCTTTGTTATACTCGATCAGGGGACATTACTATACTCGACCAGGTAACTTTGTTATACACGATCAGGGTATATGTTACACTCGATCAGGGGATGTGTTATACTCAACCGGGGGCGTTTGTTATACTCATGGGCCTTTGTTATACTCGATCAGGTGACTTTGTTATACTCGACCATGGGACATTGTTATACTCGATTAGGGGACTTTTTTATACTCGATGAGGGGCCTTTATTATACTCAATCAAGGGCCTTTGTTATACTCGATCAGGGGACTCTGTTATACTCGACCAGGGGACTTTGTTATTCTCGATGAGGGGACTTTGTTATACTCGATCAGGGGCCTTTGTTATACTCGAACAGGGGACTTTGTTATACTCGATCAGGGGACTTTGTTATACTCGATGCGGGGGCTTTGATATACTCGATCAGGGGACTTTGTTATACTCGATCAAGGAACTGTGTTATACTGGATGATTGGGCTTTGTTATACTCGATCAGGGGACTTTGTTATGCTCGACATGGGTCCTTTGTTATGCTTGACCAGTGGCCTTTGTTATACTCGATTATAGGACTTTGTTATACACGATCAGGGGACTTAGTTTTACTCGATCAGGGGATATTTTAAAATTCGATCAGAGGACTTTGTTATACTCAATGAGGGGCCTTTATTATACTCGATCAGGGGCTTTGTTATACTCGATCAGGAGACATTACTATTGTCGACCAGGGAACTTTGTTATACACGATCAGGGTATATGTTATACTCGATCAGGGGATGTGTTATACTCGATCAGGGGACTTTGTTATACTCGATCAGGAGGCTTTGTTATACTCGATCAGGTGACTTTGTTATACTCGATCAGGTGACTTTGTTATACTCGACCATGGGACTTTGTTTTACTCGACGAGGGGCCTTTGTTATACACGATCACGGGACTTTGTTATACTCGATCAGAGGACTTTGTTATACTCGATCAGGGGACTTTGTTATACTCGACCAGGGGACTTTGTTATACTCGATCAGGGGGCTTTGTTATACTCGATCAGGGGACATTACTATATTTGACCAGGAAACTTTGTTATACACGATCAGGGGACTTTGTTTTACTCGATGAGGGGTCTTTTTTATATTTGATCAAGGTTTTTGTTATACTCGATCAGGGGCCTTTATGATACTCGATCAAGGGCCTTTGTTATACTCGATCAGGGGACTTTGTTATACTCGATCAGAAGACTTTGTTATACTCGATTAGGGGACTTTGTTATACTCGACCATGGGACTTTGTTATACTCGACGAGGGGCCTTTGTTTTCTGCTCCAAAATTTGTATTTTAGTTCACTGACGTCTTTTCACTGAAAACGCTTGTTATCTGCCCAAACACACTGCTTTTATTTAGTTTCACTTCTTTTACTGGAAATATCAGTTTCTGCTCGATAAGAGTGTATTTTAGTAAGTATTACTTCTCTTACGGAAACCCTTGTTTTCTGCTAAAATTCTGTTTATAGTTGGAAACACTCAGTTTTTACTCAAAAACAGTGTATTTTTGTAAGTTTTACTTCTCGCACGGAAATTTTTTTTTTCCAAAAGTGCTGTTTTTGGTTAATTTTACTTCTTCTAGTAAAAACACTCAATTTTGAATTAAAACAGTGGAATTCGTTTGTTTTACTTCTTTTCACAGATTACGCTTGTTTTCTGCACAAAGCAGTGCATTTTAGTTAATTCTATTTTTTTCACGAAAAACGCTTGTTTTCTGCTGAAAAAAGTGTATTTAAGTTCACTGACGACTTTTCACGGAAAAACGCTTGTTTTCTGCTCAAACACACTGCTTTTAGTTAGTTTTACATCTTGTAATGGAAACACTCAGTTTTTCTCAAATACAGTGTATTTTAGTAATTTTACTTCTCTCACGGAAATGCTTTTTTTTCTCCTAAAAATGCTGTTTTTAGTTATACTTTTCGTGAAAACAATCAATTTTGAATGAAAACATTGGAATTCGTTAGTTTTACTTCCTTTCATGGAATGCGCTTGTTTACTGCATAAAGCAGTGCATTTTAGTTCATTTTAGTTTTTCACGAAAAACGCTTGTTTTCTGCTCAAAAAAGTGTATCTTAGTTCACTGACGTCTTTTCATGGAAAACGTATATTTTTTTGCTCAAACACACTGCTTTTAGTTAGTTTTACTTCTTATACTGGAAACTCTCTGTTTAAAAAAAAAACAGTGTAGTTTAGTAAGTTTTACATCTGTCACGGAAAACGCCCTTTTCTCCTAAAAATGCTGTTTTAGTTAGTTGTACTTCTTCTAATGAAAACACACAAATTTGAATGAAAACAGTGCAATTCGTTAGTTTTACTTCTTTTCACGGATTACGTTTGTTTTCTGCACAAAGCAGTGCATTTTAGTTCATTTTATTTTTTCACGAAAAACGTTGTTTTCTGCTCAAACACACTGTTTTTAGTTAGTTTTACTTTTAGTACGGGAAACATCAGTTTCTCCTCAAAAACAGTGTATTTTAGTAAGTTTTACTTTTATCACGGAAACGCTTGCCTTTG
>NW_024717438.1:0-20986 GCF_018991925.1 Homarus americanus | reverse complement strand
CCTAAGAGAATAGCAAATAAATGAAATACACCAACGCGATAAATAAATAATGAATGGAAAATTATTGAACAATAAAATGAAAATAAGAAAACGAATAAACAGTAAAATGAAAATAAGTAAGAATAAAAAAAAGAATAACAATTACTACAATAAAACAAAATAAAACAAAATAAACAGAAAAGAATAAGAAACACAATAAATAAATAACACAGCAACACAAACAACATCATTTACTGTGTTACTTCACATCAACGTGTCCAACATTTGTCTTGACTCCATTTTCGTGAATATAACACACATCCCGGTAAAAAAAAAAAAACACCAACGACAACAATAAATAAATAAACATTAAAAATAAATTCAATATATTTTGCCTAAGATTTTTTTTACTACGAAGACAGGGCAAAAAGTTTGTATACGAATCTTCCTCAACATGATGCGGGGAAGCAGTTCTTTCACCACAGTTATACTCGTAGGTTATACTGTAGAGATCCCCGTGTTCAGAATACAGAGCCACTTATTGACGGTACAGTTACAGCCATTTATTGACGGTACAGTTACAGCCACTTATTGACGGTGCAGTTACAGCCACTTATTGACGGTACAGTTACAGTCCAAACTTCTTGTACACTTGGGGGCGGTTGACAACATGTGAACGCTGCTTGCATTATAAATTGTCAGAATAAAAAACTAAAAAAAAAATCCGATACTAAGAAAAACCTGAGTAAATTAATGTTAAAATATCAATCTACCTTACCTACATCACCTCCTTAAGTAGATGGTATATTATCCAGCATGTCCAGGGAATACCCAAGGAACCGACTCTATTCAGAGATAGTGAAGAAAACAAATTAAGTGAGATAGTAGTGACTAGTAACGATGTTAGTAAGCAAATAGACAAACTAAAGCCTAATAAGTCACCTGGTCCCGATGAGATATTTGCCAGAGTATTAAAGGAATGTAAGGAAGAGCTTAGTATGCCCTTAGGAAAGTTGTTTAACATGTCATTAAAAACAGGTGTAGTACCAGAATTCTGGAGGATAGCGATTGTAATACCGATTTTCAAGAAGGGGGATAGATCACTATCCTCTAACTACCGCCCAATCAGTCTAACATCAATAGTAGGCAAATTACTGGAAGCAATCATTTCAAACTC
This sequence comes from Homarus americanus, assembly GCF_018991925.1. Taxonomy (NCBI): domain Eukaryota; kingdom Metazoa; phylum Arthropoda; class Malacostraca; order Decapoda; family Nephropidae; genus Homarus; species Homarus americanus. The sequence continues at coordinate 19,830 of NW_024717438.1, read as the reverse complement.
TATTCGAAATCACCTGGAGAAGCACCGATTGATCAATGATTTCCAGCATGGCTTCACAAGCGGACGTTCTTGCCTAACTAATCTATTAACATTCTTTTCATCAGTTTTCGAATCGGTGGACGAGGGGCACAATTATGATGTGGTTTATCTCGACTTTAGCAATGCCTTCGACAGAGTCCCCCACGAAAGACTAATTAGAAAGGTAGAAGCTCATGGCATCAAAGGTGACATCCTTAAATGGATTAGGGCGTGGTTACAGGACAGGAAACAGCGAGTGAGCATTAACGGCACTAAGTCCCATTGGAGCAACGTCACAAGTGGAGTTCCCCAAGGCTCAGTACTTGGACCACTATTATTTATTATATACATAAACGACATAGATATCGGCATTGACAGCAACATAAGTAAATTTGATGATGACACTGAAATAGGACGTGTTATCAAATCTGACGAGGACTCGGCAAAACTACAGGAAGATCTAAACAAATTTTTCGAATGGTCTGAAAAATGGCAGATGAAATTCAACGTCTACAAATGTAAAGTACTCAGTATAGGAGATGTAAACAGGAAAACCAGATACCAGATGAACAACGATGCCATAGAGAAATCCGACTGCGAGAGAGATTTAGGAGTAATGATAAGTAGGAACCTTAAGCCAAGTAAACAATGTGTTTTTGCTCGTAACAAGGCTAATAAAGTACTTGGGTTCATACAAAGGAGTGTTAGTTACAAGACTAGCGAGGCCATCCTAAAACTGTATCTTGCTCATGTGAGACCACACCTGGATTACGCAGTTCACTTCTGGTCACCGTATTACAGAATGGATATAGAATCCTAGGAAAGAATTCATAGGAGAATGACAAGACTAATCCCGGGCATTAGGAACCTTGAGTATAGAGACAGGTTAAAGCTTCTTAATTTGCACTCCCTTGAGAGACGTAGAGCGAGGGGCGACCTGATAGAGGTGTATAAGTGGAAGGCAGGGCTAAACAAAGGTGACATTACAAAGGTACTCAAACTATCCAACCAGGAGCGAACTCGTAACAATGGTTTTAAATTAGACAAATTTAGATTTAGGCGTGAAATAGGTAAACACTGGTTTGGAAACAGAGTAGTGGATGAATGAAACAAGTTACCAAATATCATCATTAACTCGAATACGCTGAATTGCTTCAACATAGGTTGGATGCTCATATGAGCAATAGGGGTTGGGTGTAAACGGGACTGCCCAGTATGGGCCAATAGGCCCGCTGCAGTTTCCTCCAATCTTATGTTCTTATGTTCTTATGTATTGTCTAAAATAATACAGTATAATTGGTTATTTTACTTCAATTATGACCTTGTGTGATAATAGGACATAGTACCATAATAAACCTTTTCTCGAACTGTTAAATAACTCAACAAAAATAATAATAATCCATTCTAAACAACGGATTATCAGACGTAGATGTCATAATTCAGCTCATCATAATTATCCATACACTCTCTTGTATAAATTCCACCGTCAAAATTTGTATTGTCGGAAGAAGTTTTACTGTCTGAATGTCTGTCTAATTCTACAAAAACTCTCCGTTAGTATCCGTCTATTTCCTCTGTTACCTCATCACTTAAGAGTATTACAAAATATTACCACTGACTGTAACACCTGATGTGCATTGTGCATACTCATATTTATAATCCTGTGTATTTTGTAACTGAAAGAAAATACAGGTACAGGAATATTTAGTTACTCTTGCGGTATACAAAATCATACATCTATCTATCTATCTATCTACGGTATCTATCTATCTATCTATCTATCTACTGTATTCATCTATTTATATCAATTTTATTAACTCACCTGTACCATTAATCATCAGTATATTTATCTTAATCTTCTTCCCATTTTGATTTATTCCTCTTAACAATGTATGTATCTACACCCACAAACATATCTACTATCCACTCCCAAACACCCACAAACAAACCTACTATCCACTCCCTACACCCACAAACAAACCTACTATCCACGCCCTACACCCACAAACAAACCTACTATCCACGCCCTACACCCACAAACAAACCAACTATCCACGCCCTACACCCACAAAACAAACCCAATATCCACGCCTTACACCCACAAACAAACCCATTATCCACGCCCCACACCCAATAAAACAAACCAACTATCCATTCCCCACAACCCACAAACAACCTAATATCCACGCCCCACAATCTGCCGTACAAAACAAACCTACTATCCACGCCCTACACCCACAAACAAACCAACTATCCACTCCCTACACCAACAAACAAACCTACTATCCACTCCCTACACCCACAAACAAACCTACCATCCATGCCTCACACCCACAAACAAACCTACTATACACGCCCCACACCCACAAACAAACCTTCTATCCACGCCCTACACCCACAAACAAACCAACTATCCACTCCCTACACCAACAAACAAACCTACTATCCACGCCCTACACCCACAAACAAACCTACTATCCACGCCCTACACCCACAAACAAACCTACTATCCACGCCCTACGCCCACAAACAAATCCACTATCCACGCCCTACACCCACAAACAAACCTACTATCCATGCCCTACACCCACAAACAAACCCATTATCCACGCCCTAATACGCCCACAAACAAACTTACTATCCACGCCCTACACCCGCCAAAAACAAACCTACTATCCATGCCATAATCTAACAAACAAACCCACTATCCACGCCCACACCCACAACAAACATACCTACTATCTACTCCCAAACACCCACAAACAAACCTACTATCCACTCCCTACACCCACAAACATACCTACTATCCACGCCCTACACCCACAAACATGCCTACTATCCACGCTCTACACCCACAAACATACCTACTATCCACGCTCTACACCCACAAACACACCTACTATCCACGCCCCACACCCACAAACAAACCTACTATCCACGCCCCACACCCACAAACAAACCTAGTATCCACGCCTACAAAACGCCAAAACAAACCTACCATCCACCCTACACCCACAAACAACAAAATACTATCCACGCCCCACACCCACAAACAAACCTATCAACCACGCCCCACACCCACAATAAACAAACCCAATATCCACGCCCTAATAACCCACAAACAAACCTAATATCCACGCCCCACACCCACAAAACAAACCTTACCATCCGGTCGTCCCACACCCACAAACAAACCTACTATCCACGCCCCACACCCGCCAAACAAAACCCATTATCCACGCCCACACCCATAAACAACCCACAATCCACGCCCCATAACTCCACAAAGAAACCCATCATCCACCCCCACAATTCAACAAAACAAACCCATTATCCACGCCCCAGCACCCACAAACAAACCTACTATCCACGCCCCACACCCACAAACAAACCTACTATCCACGCCCCACACCCACAAACATACCTACTATCCACTCCCTACACCCACAAACATACCTACTATCCACTCCCTACACCCACAAACAAACCTACTATCCACGCCCCACACCCACAAACAAACCTACTATCCACGCCCCACACCCACAAACAAACCTACTATCCACGCCCCACACCCACAAATAAACCTACTATCCACGCCCTACACCCACAAACAAACCTACTATCCATGCCCTACACCCACAAACAAACCTACTATCCACGCCCTACATCCACAAACAAACCTACTATCCACGCCCTACACCCACAAACAAACCTACTCTCCACGTTCTACACCCACAAACACACACTACCCACCACCTACACCCACAATAGAGTAAAGGAGGAATACAGAGTGTACTTACTCAGGGTAGCCATACCACTCTGGGTGGTTGATCCTTAGTGCAGCAGGAAAGAGAAAAATTATAAGTGGGTCATTCTATTCCTCGTGTGATGGATGGAAGGATGGATGGATGGATGGATGGGAGACTGAATGGGAGGATAGATGGGTAGATGGGTGACTGAATGGGATGAGAGATGGGCAGGTGGGTGAATCGGTGGATGGATAAACAGCTAACTGGATGAATGGACATATGGACTTGGATGGCATATTTGGATGTAAAACCCTACGATATGAAGAACATTTTGGACGTATAAACCCATGACAATTAACACCACTTTGGACTTACATCACAGGAAACAGGTAAAACATTTCTGTGATCGTCCTTCAATAATTCCATACGCCAACCTTACCTGCATTTATCTCATTTACAGTATAAAATTTTAGTGTTAATTTCAGCATCGGAATCAATCAATCAATCTCTCTCTCTCTCTCTCTCAAGATGGAAAATTTCATGACGTAAAATCCGATGAAAACTCGACCCTGTTTATACGTGTTGCTTCGAGGTTTTGTTTTCACGTTAACCTCATGTTTCGTTTCGATAAATGACACATATCACAGGAGGTGAACTATAAACTGAACTTTGACCTGACACCAACGACCGACCGACGGAAGATGGGGCTTCGGGTTTAGTCGTATCCCATTTGAGAGTTTTATGAATGTGAAGCCCCGAATTAGTCAACAAACCCTACAGCTCAATTTGGATTCGAACTTGTGCATCTTGTTCTTGAATCAGAACCTTATCTCACACATATATAGGGGTTAGGTTAGGTTGGGTTGGGTTAGGTTGGGTTAGGTTGGGTTAGGTTGGGTTGGATTGGGTTAGGTTAGGTGAGCCGTGTCCATCACAACCAGATAATTATCCCCGTCCACCAGATCTTCCCTTTAACAAATCAGACCGCACCTCGATTATGCAGTTCAGTTCTGGTGCCCCTATTATAGAATGGATATAAATTCACTAGAGTCGGTGCAGCGAAGAATGACAAAAATGATTCCGGGACTTAGAAACCTTCCATATCAGGATAGGTTACAGAAACTTAACTTACATTCCCTAGAAAGACGAAGAGTGCGGGGAGATATGATAGAAGTATTTAAGTGGGTGAAAGGAATCAATAAAGGGGATATAGATAAAGTTCTTATAATATCCGAGCAGGATAGGACTCGGAGCAACGGATTCAAGTTGGATAAGTTTAGGTTTAGGAGGGAGATAGGAAGAAACTGGTTCACAAATAGGGTGGTGGACGAGTGGAACAAGCTTAGCAACTTTGTAGTAAGTGCGGGAACTCTGGAAAGTTTCAAAAGGAGGCTAGATAGATTCATGGATGATAGAGAGTGGTAGTAACTCTCGACAGGAGCTGTCATGCACAGGCCAACCGGCCTATTGCAGACTCCTTAATTTTCTTATGTTCTTATGTTCTTAAATCCTCAACATAAAAGACAAATTCACCTCCATGTGTTAAAATCTTACTACACTACATTACCGTCACCACTATACCAAACCTGTGTAATATTAACACACTAATACACTATTAAGACATCACCAAATCCATCAATAAACAGTACATCTTCCTTTACACTTGATTAGAAAGAAAAACAGGAAAATATGCCCAGAATCTCAATTTCATTCACTAACATTACGAAAAATTACAAGAGTTAAGAGTCAAAGCAAGATATGTGCTGTACGCAATGTTGATGTTATTTTGTTCGCCATCATTGTGTCCTAAAGTTAATCTGTTTTGTGAAGTATATCCTCGGACTTGGGAACAAATCATCATGTGTACCTTTGAGTATTAAGGTCTTGATCCATTTCCTTGATGTCTACCGTTTGGAACAGGTAACACCACCACAATTGTTTTAACCAAGACGAAAACGGACGAAAAAAAAAAGCTTCTACAAATATCAAGTATTAATTTTCTCTCTTTACAGGATCTAATACTCTTGGAAATGTGTTTAAATTAATCTGATTTGTTTTCATTTATTGTCGATCCTTCATAAGAGGACTCGTGGATCCCCCGAGCCTAGCCGGCCATTTTGTTTACATTTTTCGGTCGCTCTAAAATACCATTAAAACAATATTGAGTATAAACGTTTGGCTCAACTGATGATCTCAAACATGTCCCAACATTTTTTTGCCTCAACTCCACATTCTGTAACTCATTTAGGTAGATGTCCCTCACTACACATACACTGGACTATGTGTAATGTTGCAGCTAATGTGTTATCAAGATATTGCACATTATAAGTTCATGTGTGGTCATTATTATATCAAACGGAGGAATTTTAAAGAGCTATTACACCACCTGTATCATTAGTTGTCGCCAGGTGAAGGAATGTTTAGGTAGATTATATTTTATTTACTGTAATTAAAGTTTCAATACCTAAGACGTTCCACTATAAGAGTCTTTCAACCTCAGGTAAGGTCTTAAGACTTTCTACTCTAGGTCTTACACCCTGGAGTAGCTGTATCGTCCACTTAGGTAATTTACTCCACAAGGAACTACAAGTTACACCTTGATGTAATACTTCATTTACTGCCAAACTTTATAGGGAAATATTTTTTCACAAAGAATTTCAAGTTACAATTTCACATAATAAGTCACATTACAAACGTTCCTTCGGCTTACAGCTAAACTTTGCAATGTCAAGATATTTTTTTCACTGCAGAGGAAAGTATCCGTCATCATCATCATCACCACACACACACACACACACACACACACACACACACACACACACACACACACGCGCGCGCGCAAAGACAAAACTCCTGTATCCAGATTCTCAAAAGTTTATAAATTAAATTCTTCCCTAAAATTAAACAGACAATACATCTATTAATCATAGAGTATGTGAACAATATCGACGCCATATTGGTTACCATCTTTGAGTCATATAATTAGTTAGCTACATAGTGTTAATTATTTAGTTAAATAGGAAAAAATAATCTACTAGCGTGTGTTGTGACCAAAATAAATCAACATTGTATTTACTTTCTCCTCCAGGGGGCACTAAGTCTAGAAAAATGACACAATTGACATCTACATAAAGTGACTGACCAAGGGTAGATATTGGCTACCTTTTGTGTTACTTTGAGGTCGTAAGAACACACAGAGCTGCTCTTAAGGATGTTTACCACAATACACCTCAACCAGTTTCTCATTCACAAAAGTCAAACAATAAATCTGGTTCAAAAGATACACCGTAAATTTTATTAGAATACAATAATCAATTACTGTATTATTGCATTGAGGCGAATAGTCTTATGGTGTTAAGATGTGTTCTTAAGCCACGAAGGTAAACAAAAGGTATTCAATATCTGCCTTGGTTGACGATGATCTGTAGACGTTAGCAAGTCCTCCTCCTCCTGCTCTCGAGTAAGGTAAAGAAGGCCTCACCTGACCAAAATTGTTAATTAAGATAGATTACATGAAGATTAACCCTCCCAGCTTATTTCAACTAATGATTAACCTAACGCTACATGGGAAGTTAAGTTAGGTTAGATTAAGTTAGGTTAGGTTAGGGTAGGGTAGGGTAGGGTAGGGTAGGGTAGGGTAGGTCAGGTCAGGTCAGGTCAGGTCAGGTCAGGTCAGGTCAGGTCAGGCAGTGCCAGTGTAGTTAATCTTGAGGTTAAATAAACTAGAGGCTAATCTTCACATGAGCCACTAAGACACTTTGACGGAGGCGGTTACGTACAACAGGAAAGCTCTGATAACATATAATGTACAGTATATACCGTTTAAGTTGCGTCAGCAGCTCTATACACCACTTATTGACCTACTCATTCACTGCCGTAGAAATATTTACTTCTAACAGGTTTCTATATGGTTCCCAGTCATTATAATACGACCTTGTAAAATCAAATGATCTAAATTAAACTAAACTTATCCAAATTAAACTTATTAGCTAACAAATCCTTCTAAAACACGATATATGTAAATCAAAAGTTCTAAATTCAACTTAACTTATCGTAATATAACTATTATAACTAAACCATTTTAATTAAACCTAACCTAAACACCTCAAGTGCCACAAACAGAAGGAAAAAACACCTTTAATATTATCGTGTAAGAAGCCCCTGTAACCCACTAACTCAAGGTAATGCATCTATATCAATCTACCTGCGTCAGAAGCTCTATACGTGACTATGATCGTTACCCACTGCTGGAGAACATTTGTACTTCTATAATTACCCCTGGAGAAACAATGCACCAATTTACGATTTATTTATTATATTTTTCATTTATTTTTTATTCTTGGTCCATACTGTAAACACCGCCCGCTTGTGAGTCCCGTCAGCCATTTTGTTCTAACTTTCGGGGATTCTAGAATAAACTATAAATAAATAAATAAATAAATAAATAAATAAATAAAACAAGCATCTTTTGTTTTTCTAACCCATGAGCTGTGAGTCTTCATTATATACTTCAACATTACTGTAAACTAAGGCTAGAGAGGGTGTGTGGTGCAGCAGCAGCAGCAAGTGGTGGTGGACTGTGGGAGAGGCGATCCTGTAGGTGCAGTGGCAGCAGCAGGTGATGGTGGTGGGCTGTGGGGGAGGTGATCCTGTAGGTGCAGCAGCAGGTGGTGGTGGACTGTCGGGTAGTTGATCCTGTAGGTGCAGCTGCAGAGTGGTGGTAGACTGTGGGGGAGTTGAATCCTTAGGTGCAGCAGCAACAACAGCAGCAGCAACAACAGCAGCAGGAGCAACAGGTGATGGTGGTTGACTGTGGGGGAGTTGATCCTGTAGGTGCAGCAGCAACAGCAGGTGGTGGTGGTGGACTATGGGGGAGGTAATCCTTTAAGTGCAGCAGCAGAAGGTGGTGGTGGTGGACTGTGGGGGAGTTGATCCTGTAGGTGCAGCAGGTGGTGGTGGTGGACTGTGAGGGAGTTGATCCTGTAGGAGCAGCAGGTGGTGGTGGTGCACTGTGGTGGATGTAATCCTGTAGGTGCAGGTGATGGTGGTGGACTGTGGGGTAGTTGATCCTGTAGGCGCAGCAGCAGCAGGTAGTGATGGTGGACTGGTGAGGGAGGGGATCCTGTAGGCACAGTGCCAGCAGCAGGTGGTATTGGTGGACTGTGGGTGAGGTGATCGTGTAGGTGCAGCAGCAACAGCAGGTGGTGGTGGTGGACTGTGGGGGAGTTGATCCTGTAGGTGCAGCAGCAACAGCAGGTGGTGGTGGTGGATTGGGGGGGAGGGAGTTGATCCTGTAGGTGCAGCAGCAGCAGCAGGTGGTGGTGGCCTGTGGGGAGTTGATCCTGTAGGTGCAGCATTAGCAACAGGTGGTGGTGGTTGACTGTGGGGAGTTGATGCTGGGAGGTGCAGCAGGCAACAGCAGCAGGCAGGTGGTGGTGGCAGGGACTGTGGGGTAGTTGATCCTGCAGCTGCAGCATTAGCAACAGGTGCTGGTGGTTGACTGTGGGGGAGTTGATGCTGTAGGTGCATCAGCAGCATCAGCGACAGCAGCAGCAGCAGGTGGTGGCAGTGGACTGTGGGGGAGTTGATCCTGTAGGTGCAGCAGCAGCAGGTGGTGGTAGTGGACTGTGGGTGAGTTGATCCTCTAGGTGCAGCAGCAGCAGCAGCAAGAACAACAAGAGCAGCAGACTGGTGGTGGTAGTGTACTGTGGGGGAGTTGATCTTGTAGGTGCAGCAGCAGGTGGTGGTGGACTGTGATGGAGTTGATCCTGTAGGTGCAGCAACAACAACAACAACATAAGCAGCAGCAGCAGGTGGTGGTGTGGATCAAAGTGCCGAGTCTGCAGGCAGCAGCAGCAGGTGGTGGTGGACTGTGGGGGAGTTGATCCTGTAGGCGCAGCAGCAGCAGGTGGTGACGGTGGACTGTGGGGGAGTTGATCCTGTAGGTGCAACAGCAGCAGGTGGTGGCAGTGGACTGTGGGTGAGTTGATCCTGTAGGTGCAGCAGCAGCGACAACAAGAGCAGCAGACTGGTGGTGGTAGTGTACTGTGGGGGAGTTGATCCTGTAGGTGCAGCAGCAGGTGGTGGTGGAATGTGATGGAGTTGATCCTGTAGGTGCAGCAACAACAATAACAACAACTCGATTTTCAATTGAGCCAGTTCACCCCCTAAATTGACACACCCTACTGTGTACAGTACTAGTGGAGCCAAGACGAGAAGGTATTTCAAATCCCTAAAGGGTTTTACAAGTGGAGAGTCTTACAAGTGGAGGGTCTTACAGGTGGAGGGTCTTACAAGTGGATGGTCTTACAGGTGGAGGATTTTAATAAGGATAAATACAGCAAGTCTTACAGTTGAATCAGCCAAGTCGAGGAAAACTCTTAAGAGTCATGTAACTTCTACCTGATGTTACCTGTAATCAAGCTAAGGTATATGTAAGAAGAATATTATCTCGTTACTATCCATTCCTCTTCCACTATCCTGCGAGGTGGTGTATTAATAGGCACAGATACTCATGATAAAGAAGGAATAAAGAGAAAGACGCAAGATACCTATAAAATGCGACAGAATATACCTACACATGCGTAATCCTAACCCATCCCAACCCAACCCAACCCTATCCTACCCTCAGCTTCACCACAGTACACAAAGTCATTCTTGGTATCAGAGTGACGCATAAACACCCTGTATCGCCTAAGACACATTTGAATCGGATGGTTCGTTGGCGGTTTTATTTCTTCGGTATAAACCAGTGAAGCAATTAGTTCGTGGGAACAGCGAGTCAAAATACTTCACATCAGCTTCGTTTACGACCTCCAGCTGATATTTACTTCTGTTGTCTATATCAATCACATTTTATAATGAAAACAAAAATATGGTTAGTTACTTATAAATGAAAATAAATCATACTTAGATACTTAGGAGTGGGGAAAAAGATACTTAAGATACTTAAAAATGAAAACACTCTTTGATACTTAAATTAGGACAAAATAAACGGACATAAAGATTTAACTATGAGCGGTGGATATTACGACATGTACCGGCTATCAATACAGAGGCGCTATTTAGCCGTGAAGTTCTCTCAGAAACCCAACAAGACAATATGTGGTCACGTAAAAATTTCAGGTTAATTTTTAACACCATCCGTCATTTTAAACCTTGGCACCTGTAGATTAAGAAAATATATGGTGATATTTTTTCTGATGGGATGAAGGTCGTATTTGTCCAGAGAAGTAAGAGAGGAAAAAAATCACTTGAGAGGCATGACGCAGAGTGTCTAAGGTGATAAAAGATCATATACTACCATTTGGGTTTTCAAATTAAGTTCATTACATAAAATATCAAACTCATAAAGATTACAAAAAAACAGAACACCATGAGCTCTCTACAGCTATTGTCAGCTGTCAATATGCTGATGTACCGAAGCTACACAATGTTATTGGTGACTGTAATCCCAGGAAAATGATGCTCTTATAAACTTGGTAACTGGAGCTGTAATGCCAGAAAATGCCAAATATGACAATCTATGTGCATATGAAGTTGTAAGACAAAATTATGAAAATTTTGTCAAGGAACGTATTGTTGGTCCATTGAGCATCTGGGAAAAGCTGTCCAAGGTTAATCTACTGTCGTGGAAAGCAGCAAATAAGACTTCAACCATCAAATTGCTATCACAAGTTATAGAACTTAAGCAGGACATACAGTATATGCATCACAGAAGGGCAGCACTGTACATATCAAGTCACCAGACACTGATGTGTTTGGCATATTAAAGCAGCCTCAACTTGGAGAAAATACAAGTATGATAACAGGAACTGGTGAGCGACGACACATTGGGCAGAGAGCCTTACAGGTTTCCATGCCTTCACAGGATCTGACTGCATTGGAAAGTTTGTTGGCAAAGGAAAGAAAGCATGTTGGAGCACTTTGATGAAATCTAACACAAAAGTCCAAGATGCATTCAAGATGCTGAGTAGACCAAATGCCCTCCAGCAGACATGTACAGTATATTGGTCTAGAGGAATTTGTATTTAAGCTCTACTGTCCACGAATGACTTTCACTAAACTGTCAAAACTTAGATGGCATCTCTTCAAGATAACGCAGGCAGAAGCTGGAGAACTACCAGTGACTGCAGCAACTCTAAAGTATCATATATTGAGAGGAAGGTATCAAGCTCTTCTGTGGTCTTGTGATGCAGACAGTGAAATGCTTTCACAAGAAGAGCATGGCTGGAAGATTGAATATGACTGTTTCATACTAGTAATATCAGACCAACCACCAGCTCCAGAAGCAATCACAGAACTTGTTAAATGTGGATGTGGCGTCAGGAAATGTGGATCATTGTCATGTTCATACAGAAAGAATCAGAAAGAATAGCATGACATGCACCGAGATGTGTAACTGTCAAGCAGATGATGAGAAATGCCTAAACAAGGTGAAGGAATCTGTTGTACACAGAAGACTCTGATGACGAGGACTGAAGCAATGTCGTAAATAATAACTTGTGACTTGTATACACATGATGTATAACACTACAAACTTTTAATAAATATAAAACGGTGGTTCTAAGCTTTTCAGATAATGGTAATAAGTATATGTTTAATTTCCAGTATTTGTCTTTAGCAATTAATATTACTTACTGCAATCTCTTCTTTGCCAGAGACAGGATGGCATATATGAGCAGCCATGTTTGTAACACACTTAAGGTATTATAACAGCATTCATAATATATTACGTTAAATTGTAATGATATAATACTACATGTTCATAGGTTATTAGTCATGTTTTAAGTTACTTAGGAGTTAATGGTAATACGTCTGTGGTTCATTACGCCGCTCTTTGATAAAACTTCTTTAATGGCATAAAACTTATAATAAACCGTTGAGAAAAAATTACACCACAGTTCCTTAACATAGTTTATAAGGATTATTACGATGTATGGTGTCAAAAATTAACATGAAATTTTTACGGGATTACTTAAGCTCCTACACAAAACCTGCCGACCTAACCTAACCTTTTTTACCCACCTCCACCTACTTACCTAACCTGACATAATCTAACCAAACCTGACATAATCTAACCTAACCTGACATTATCTAACCTAACCTGATATAATCTAACCTAACATGACATAATCTAACCTAACCTGACGTAATCTAACCTAACCTGACGTAATCTAACCTAACCTGACATAATCGAACCTAACCTGACATAATCGAACCTAACCTCCCCGTCTGACATAAGCTAACCTAATCAAACCTAACTTTCCCACCTACCGACCGTAACCTATCTACTTATTACCTACCTAACCTAACTTAACTTAATCCAACCTGACGTAATCTAACCTAACCTATTGAAACTTAACTTAACCACCTACCTCATCTAACACCACTTTGTAATCTCTTTGCACTACCGCTCACAGGATGAGTATGGGGGGCACAATAAACTAGCCTCTAACTGGCAAAATTAACAAAACTAACCTAACCTAACCCAACCTGACTTTACCTAACCTGATCTGATCTATCCAACTTAAACACCTTAGAATATATAATAAAGCCGCTAGGTTAATTTAGGCTAAATATGGTTGATTCATATTTCGTTTTGACAGAAATTCCCGGCAAAAAACGTATCTATATTGAGAACCACCGCCATGTTGGTTCCACGTTAACAAGACACGGATACACTACAGAATAACCCGCGTTCGTTTAACCTCACTTACCACAGTTTACTTTATAATCTTACTTCACAATCTTCACTACATCTCACTTCACAATCTTCACTACATCTCCCTCCACAATCTTCACTACATCTCACTTCACAATCTTCACTACATCTCACTTCACAATCTTCACTACATCTCACTTCACAATCTTCACTACATCTCACTTCACAATCTTTACCACATCTTACTTCACAATCTTTACCACTTCTTACTTCACAATCTTCACTACATCTCACTTCACAATCTTCACTACATCTCACTTCATAATCTTCACCACATCTCACTTCACAATCTTCACTACATCTCACTTCACAATCTTCACTACATCTCACTTCACATCTTCACTACATCTCACTTCACAATCTTCACTACATCTCACTTCACAATCTTCACTACATCTCACTTCACAATCTTCACTACATCTCACTTCACAATCTTCACTACATCTCACTTCACAATCTTCACTACATCTCACTTCACAATCTTCACTACATCTCACTTCACAATCTTCACTACATGTCACTTCACAATCTTCACTACATCTCACTTCACAATCTTCACTACATCTCACTTCACAATCTTCACTACATCTCACTTAACAATCTTCACCACATCTCACTTCACAATCTTCACTACATCTCACTTCACAATCTTCACTACACCTCACTTCACAATCTTCACTACATCTCACTTCACAATCTTCACTAACACCATCCTTCATCACTACATATAACAACATCCATCATCACTACTTATAACACCATCCATCATCATCACTACATATAACACTATCCATCATCACTACATATAACACGATCCATCATCACTACATATAACACCATCCACCATCACTACATATAGAACCATCCATCACGACATATAACACCATCCAACATCACTACATATAACACCAACCATCATCACTACATATAATATCCATCATCACTACATATAACTCCATCCATCATCACTACATATGACACCATCCAGCATCACTACATATAACACCACCCATCATCACTACATATAACATCATGCATCATCACTACATATAACACCATCCATCAACAGTACATATAAAACCAACCTATCATCACTACATAAAATATCATCCATCATCACTACATATAACACCATCCAACATCACTACATATAACACCACCCATCATCACTACATATTACAACATCCATCACTACATATAACTCTATCCATCATCACTACATATAACACCATCCAGCATCACTACATATAACACCAACCATCATCCCTACATATAACATCATCCATCATCACTACATATAACACCATCCATCATCACTACATATAAAACCATCCTATCATCACTACATATAATATCATCCATCATCACTACATATAACACCATCCAACATCACTACATATAACACCACCCATCATCACTACATATTACATCATCCATCACTACATATAACTCTATCCATCATCACTACATATAACACCATCCAGCATCACTACATATAACACCAACCATCATCACTACATATAACATCATGCATCATCACTACATATAACACCATCCATCATCACTACATATAAAACCATCCTATCATCACTACATATAACATCATCCATCATCACTACATATAACACCATCCATCACTACATATAGAACCATCCTATCATCACTACATATAATATCATCCATCATCACTACATATAACACCATCCAACATCACTACATATAACACCACCCATCATCACTACATATAACATCATCCATCATCACTACATATAACTCTATCCATCATCACTACATATAACACCATCCAGCATCACTACATATAACACCAATCATCATCACTACATATATCATCATGCATCATCACTATATATAACACCATCCATCATCACTACATATATTACCTTCCTATCATCACTACATATAACACCATCCATCATTACTACATATAACGCCATCCTTCATCACTACATATATCATCATGCATCATCACTATATATAACACCATCCATCATCACTACATATATTACCCTCCTATCATCACTACATACAACACTATCCATCATTACTACATATAACGCCATCCTTCATCACTACATATAACACCATCCATCATCACTACATATTATAACACCATCCATCATCTTTACAAACACCAGTCCTCAACACTATAGTGATAAACAGAGCTTCATTTTGTTGTCAATTTCTTTAAATTCCAACCTTATTAAACCGTAATTCTTTCTGTATGGTCAAATTTTGATTTGACCTCAGTGAGAGAGCTGTTAGTGTCAGTACATCACAATGGTGTTCCGACGCACTGTATCGAAGGTGTCTGAGGTGGAGGTGAAGGCTTGCAAGGATTTCGTTGTAGACTTCGACACCAGCTTTGTGGTGGTTGCAACAAACATCTACCCTGGTGTGGCCCCTAAGCAGATTCGACCATTGTTTGAGGAATGTGGACAGATCGACCTATTTGTGATGCCCGCAAAAGACAACAAAAATGAACACTATGGCTTCGCATACATCCGATACTTTGACGAAGCCTCCTGTGATAAGGCTGTTGGACGATTGGATGGTGACAGCATTGGCCGCAGCCGAAAATCAACTAACAAGCTGGAAGTTAACTACTACAGTGCCCATGGTACCTTGAACAACCTTGACCGCCAAGCTGCTGAGTTCATTGTTCTATCCAATGTTGCCGACCAACAACCCGCCTCTATCCTTAAGAAGACCAACGTAAGCACTACCGTTGCCAAGTCAGTTACCTTCAATTATGACAATTTGGGCGACATCAGGGAGCGCGAAACTTCCACAGCTACTTACACTCTGTCTGTACCTCCCAACCAATGAATCTAACTCAACTGCTGCCATCGAATAAGAAAATGTCACCAATAGTTGTACCTCTGGGAACCTGGAGGGAGGCACCAACCCTGATGAAGGCTCAGTAATATCTACCATGTTATTTAAACACTTATAACACATATAACATCATCCATCATCACTACATATAACACCATCCATCATCACTACATATAACACCATCTATCATCACTACATATAACATCATCCATCATCACTACAGATCGGTAGAGTAGTTTTCGAGATTCTCGTGCGGACACACAAGCAAACACACACACACACACACAAACAGACATACTTCTTTGTTTTATATCGATAGAAGATAGATCATCACTACATATAACACCACCCATCATCACTACATATAACATCATCCATCATCACTACATATAACACCACCCATCATCACTACATATAACATCATCCATCATCACTACATATAACATCATCCATCATCACTACATGTAACACCATCCATCATCACTACATATAACATCATCCATCATCACTACATATAACACCATCCATCATCACTACATATAACATCATCCATCATCACTACATATAACACTATCCATCATCACTACATATAACATCATCCATCATCACTACATATAACACCATCCATCATCACTACATATAACACAAACACACAAACACACACACAAACAAAAATACATACTTCTTTGTTTTATATATATAGATACAAGAAACAAAAATCTTTAATTATTTATTAATTGTAAGTTTTAAGGTTTTCCTGGAACCATTGGCAGGAAATAAGGACACTTGAACCTTGAAAACTTACTGTCGTCATAATTATTTATAATAAACCTGTCGATGTTTATTTCCGGGTTAAAGTAAAAGCAAGGTTTTGTCTGGACTATTATCATATAGACAGTTGCTGGTTGACGATACTGAAGGCCTATACAGGTGTGTGGTGCTTGTGCTTGGTGATGCTTCGTTTATGAGAGATAATCCCAGGAGTGAACTTTGTTCTGAAAGGACAAACAAAAAAAGTCATTAGTTATCGTTGTCTCGGAAGTGTTTATATGTCGGTCACTCTTGTGTTGTCGATGTGTCCACCCCACAGAGTTATTGCGTGAAGTGACACATTAGACTTCAATTAAAGATCCTCTCCTCTCCATATGGAAGCTGTTCACACCTCTTGACAGTATTTGGTCTGACATTTAGTTATAAAGGTCGTTTTTTGTCTAGTTCATCTTCCTATGAAAATTAACAATTCATATCACGTTTTAGAGTTGTATGTTCTTCAAGCCAATTAACACAGTACAGGTAACACCAGAGTCAGGCAGGTACAGTGTTAAGCGTCGTGGTCTACTGCTGTCTTACTGAGTAACGATGATGAAGTAAAGTGGGAAATGACTTTGCCATGAGAGAGGAGAGGAAAGAGAGAAGGAAAGAATAGAAACGGGAAGTAAAGTAGTAGGGAGTAATAGCAGGTGGGCTGTCCACCTAGCTGAGTCGAGGTGATTGGTTGGGGTGGTTGCCATACACAGCACGCTCCTGCTCGCTCAAGGGAGGCTGGGGGTGGGGGGAGCTAAGCTAGTTAGGCATTCAGTACTGTATTGTGTGTTAATTTATGTAAGTTAAATGGTGGTGTTATTTTTTCATGTATTGTATAAAGTGAGTCTCTTTTTTATATAATAACTCACCTGAAGTGTCGCCCCAGGAAAAGGTAACAGAGACCTTAATGACACAGGTAGATTGTCACTCCCCTCGCCGCCCAGCGTATCCCACCTGAAGATTAACCATCCCGGCGATACCTGGGGGGGGGGGCTTAAGTATAATATATACTCTTATATAATAATGTTGATGCTATAATACACTGGCAGTCATAGTACAGTACATGTGTTGCCTTTATTGAGTTGAGTTTTGTATTTTTAGAAAAAGAGAGAGAAATCTGAGCAACATAATATGGAGAGAGAGAGAGAGAGAGAGAGAGAGTGTATTACATTGCCACACCTGATTCCTTCCTGGTGTATATTTTTACCACCTCTGGTACAACTGTGTCTCTTGCCGATCTATTTTGCACTGTCGCTTCCTGCCTTTCATCTTCCACCTTTCATCTTCTCCTTCATCTTCTTCTCCCCATCGTCTTTCTCCTCCATCTTACCCCTTCATCTTCCCTCCCTTCTTCCTCCCTTCCATCTCCCCCATTCATTTCTTCCCCCTTCATCTTCCTTTCCCCTTTATTTTACCCCTCCATCTTCCCTCCTTTTACCTTCCTCCTTCGGTCTTCTCCTTTCTTTTCCACCAATCTCCTTACCTTCCACTGCTGTCTTAGTCCATTACTGTTTTAAGAAATTTAGTTTTTTCAAGGATTTCGATATTTCATTCACTTACAATTCTTTTTTGTTTTAATTTCATTTTCTCACTCCTGATTCAAGTGATTCAAGAGATGCAGATAATTTGAAATATCCAGCCCTTATAATGTCTTTAGTGCCTCTTAAACTTGGGTAAATATTATTCCATTAAGTTTATAAACAAATACACGACTCAGACACGTTGGTATTATAATCACAAAGCAAAGATATCGAGAAGTTGTGACGCTTCATCTGTACAACCAGTTGAGAATAAACTTTCCTTCTCTAAAAGTTACAAGAAATGAGGGAGAGTTTCTCGCCAGGGGGCGCAGCGCTGTGAGAGAATTAAATAAGCCTGATTAGCTAAGAAGACGACCAGGGGTAAGAAATGGTCCGTCTTGAGGATGTGGTTCAGGAGGTGAGGTGAAGATATAAACCTCGAAGACGTCATAAAACACAGATGTGACACTATTTCTAACCTTCCCAAGTCTCTGGTGGGTGGCAGGTGATCACCAACATGAAATACACCAACATGAAATACACCAACATGAAATACACCAACATGAAATGCGCCAAAATGAAATAGAAGATGCCAAGTGAGGTTGATTATGACTCAGACAGTAACCATAGCAGGACCTAAAAACAGCCAAGACTGTTCTAAAATGAGAACTTAAATTATAATTTCTGCCCAAGAGTGCGAGTGAGTGAACTTTAATTTCCATTATAGTACAGTATAAAACTTTAATGAGTTTATCTTCAACGTGATCTTAAATTTTAGTGGGTGAATTTTTTCATTGGATAATTAAGTCTTTGAGAATAACATTTTAAGGCGGCCATTTAGTGTCATCATGCTGTAAGATGTAGATACGCTCCAAAAAGTATGTTTACGATTTTGTGTTAGACGATATGACACAACAGACAAAGGATTTTGACGACCCTACCGAGACAACAGGAGTCACAGTGTTCATTTGAAATTCATCGGTCTCCTCCATAAAGGCACTTTTGGAGTGTTTGTTTACAACTCCTAGTGGTTAATGTGATGCAGCAGTGTACAGCTCATAGTCCATAAGGTGTTTCTTAGGCCAGACCCTTGAGAGTACAGTGGGTGGTTACACTACTCACCTGCCTTACACTCTCCCTGATGCTTTTGTTAGATGTT
>NW_024717437.1:0-23648 GCF_018991925.1 Homarus americanus | reverse complement strand
TATTATTATTATTATTATTATTATTATTATTAGTATTATTATTACACTTAATTCTACCAGTTGAATCACAGGTGATGGCCGTCAGCCACGGTAGTTGAACACCAACTCAAAACAAGGGTTCGACTCCCTAATGAGAAAAATGTCCAATAAACAACATTTCAGGTCGAGTTGTTTATATATTGAATGGGGGACGGCCATCTTGTTTCCCTTTTTCACCGGGGGATTCTGCCGGCCGGTGTCACGACATGGCCGCCGGAGCCCATATAGCCCCTTTGTTACTACTGCTGCCGGATACACCTGTGTTGTAACCATAGGTGTATCTGGCACCTATACACACCTGCCTCGAAGTCAGGTGTAACTACCACCTGTACACACCTGTACATCACACACCACAACACCTTCCACACTCCCAACCAAACTTAAAGCAATTATTATATATCTATAGTGTAACTAACTACACATTACAATACACTGAAATAATAAAACAAAAATATATTCAGAATCTAAGAGAAGTATAGGAGAATAATCCTTAAATACAAACTCTATAAAACTTAATCTTGGTTACACCGCATTTTTTTCAGTAAGACAATATATATAATTACATTGTGCAGTCCATTACCACAAATTACACTGATAAACGGTACGTAATGGATACTGAATTACAAGTCTCATAACTAAGTCTGGCTAAAACAGTGGTAGACATTGTTTAGACATAAGCCAGTTGACTGCTGAGGTGAACATTAAACTAGTATGATAAAAATAGCAACCAATGATTTGAAGATTAATTACTGCAAATGTGAAATACCTAAGAGAATAGCAAATAAATGAAATACACCAACGCGATAAATAAATAAGAATGAATGGAAAATTATTGAACAATAAAATGAAAATAAGAAAACGAATAAACAGTAAAATGAAAATAAGTAAGAATAAAAAAAAGAATAACAATTACTACAATAAAACTAAATAAAACAAAATAAACAGAAAATAATAAGAAACACAATAAATAAATAACACAGCAACACAAACAACATCATTTACTG
Source organism: Homarus americanus (assembly GCF_018991925.1). Taxonomy (NCBI): domain Eukaryota; kingdom Metazoa; phylum Arthropoda; class Malacostraca; order Decapoda; family Nephropidae; genus Homarus; species Homarus americanus. Next base: position 22,605 of record NW_024717437.1, on the reverse strand, counting down.
TGTTACTTCACATCAACGTGTCCAACATTTGTCTTGACTCCATTTTCTTGAATATAACACACATCCCGGTAAAAAAAAACACCAACGACAACAATAAATAAATAAACATTAAAAATAAATTCAATATATTTTGCCTAAGATTTTTTTTACTACGAAGTCAGGGCAAAAAGTTTGTATACGAATCTTCCTCAACATAATGCGGGGAAGCAGTTCTTCACCACAGTTATACTCGTAGGTTATACTGTAGAGATCCCCGTGTTCAGAATACAGAGCCACTTATTGACGGTACAGTTACAGCCATTTATTGACGGTACAGTTACAGCCACTTATTGACGGTGCAGTTACAGCCACTTATTGACGGTACAGTTACAGTCCAAACTTCTTGTACACTTGGGGGCGGTTGACAACATGTGAACGCTGCTTGCATTATAAACTGTCAGAATAAAAAACTAAAAAAAAAAATCCGATACTAAGAAAAAACTGAGTAAATTAATGTTAAAATATCAATCTACCTTACCTACATCACCTCCTTAAGTAGATGGTATATTATCCAGCATGTCCAGGGAATACCCGAGGCACCGACTCTATTCAGATATAGTGAAGAAAACAAATTAAGTGAGATAGTAGTGACTAGTAACGATGTTAGTAAGCAAATAGACAGACTAAAGCCTAATAAGTCATCTGGTCCCGATGAGATATTTGCCAGAGTATTAAAGGAATGTAAGGAAGAGCTTAGTATGCCCTTAGCAAAGTTGTTTAACATGTCATTAAAAACAGGTGTAGTACCAGAATCCTGGAGGATAGCGAATGTAATACCGATTTTCAAGAAGGGGGATAGATCACTATCCTCTAACTACCGCCCAATCAGTCTAACATCAATAGTAGGCAAATTACTGGAAGCAATCATTTCAAACTCTATTCGAAATCACCTGGAGAAGCACCGATTGATCAATGATTCCCAGCATGGCTTCACAAGCGGACATTCTTGCCTAACTAATCTATTAACATTCTTTTCATCAGTTTTCGAATCGATGGACGAGGGGCACAATTATGATGTGGTTTATCTCGACTTTAGCAATGCCTTCGACAGAGTCCCCACGAAAGACTAATTAGAAAGGTAGAAGCTCATGGCATCAAAGGTGACATCCTTAAATGGATTAGGGCGTGGTTACAAGACAGGAAACAGTGAGTGAGCATTCACGGCACTAAGTCCCATTGGAGCAACGTCACAAGTGGAGTTCCCCAAGGCTCAGTACTTGGACCACTATTATTTATTATATACATAATCGACATAGATATCGGCATTGACAGCAACATAAGTAAATTTGCTGATGACACTAAAATAGGACGTGTTATCAAATCTGACGAGGACTCGGCAAAACTACAGGAAGATCTAAACAAATTTTTCGAATGGTCTGAAAAATGGCAGATGAAATTCAACGTCTACAAATGTAAAGTACTCAGTATAGGAGATGTAAACAGGGAAACCAGATACCAGATGAACAACGATGCCATAGAGAAATCCGACTGCGAGAGATATTTAGGAGTAATGATAAGTAGGAACCTTAAGCCAAGTAAACAATGTGTTTTTGCTCGTAACAAAGCTAATAAAGTACTTGGGTTCATACAAAGGAGTGTTAGTTAAAAGACTAGCGAGGCCATCCTAAAACTGTATCTTGCTCTTGTGAGACCACACCTGGATTACGCAGTTCAGTTCTGGTCACCGTATTACAGAATGGATATAGAATCCTTGGAAAGAATTCAGAGGAGAATGACAAGACTAATCCCGGGCATGAGGAACCTTGAGTATAGAGACAGGTTAAAGCTTCTTAATTTGCACTCCCTTGAGAGACGTAGAGCGAGGGGCGACCTGATAGAGGTGTATAAGTGGAAGGCAGGGCTAAACAAAGGTGACATTACAAAGGTACTCAAACTATACAACCAGGAGCGAACTCGTAACAATGATTTTAAATTAGACAAATTTAGATTTAGGCGTGAAATAGGTAAACACTGGTTTGGAAACAGAGTAGTGGATGAATGAAACAAGTTACCAAATATCATCATTAACTCGAATACGCTGAATTGCTTCAAATATAGGTTGGATGCTCATATGAGCAATAGGGGTTGGGTGTAAACGGGACTGCCCAGTATGGGCCAATAGGCCCGCTGCAGTTTCCTCCATTCTTATGTTCTTATGTTCTTATGTATTGTCTAAAATAATACAGTATAATTGGTTATTTTACTTCAATTATGACCTTGTGTGATAATAGGACATAGTACCATAATAAACCTTTTCTCGAACTGTTAAATAACTCAACAAAAATAATAATAATCCATTCTAAACAACGGATTATCAGACGTAGAAGTCATAATTCAGCTCATCATAATTATCCATACACTCTCGTGTATATATTCCACCGTCAAAATTTGTATTGTCGGAAGAAGTTTTACTGTCTGAATGTCTGTCTAATTCTACAAAAACTCTCCGTTAGTATCCGTCTATTTCCTCTGTTACCTCATCACTTAAGAGTATTACAAAATATTACCACTGACTGTAACACCTGATGTGCAATGTGCATACTCATATTTATAATCCTGTGTATTTTGTAACTGAAAGAAAATACAGGTACAGGAATATTTAGTTACTCTTGCGGTATACAAAATCATACATCTATCTATCTACTGTATCTATCTATCTATCTATCTATCTCCTGTATTTATCTATTTATATCAATTTTATTAACTCACCTGTACCATTAATCATCAGTATATTTATCTTAATCTTCTTCCCATTTTGATTTATTCCTCTTAACAATGTATGTATCTACACCCACAAACATACCTACTATCCACTCTCAAACACCCACAAACAAACCTACTATCCACTCCCTATACCCACAAACATACCTACTATCCACGCCCTACACCCACAAACATGCCTACTATCCACGCTCTACACCCACAAACATACCTACTATCCACGTTCTACACCCACAAACACACCTACTATCCACGCCCCACACCCACAAACAAACCTACTATCCACGCCCCACACCCAAAACAAACCTATTATCCACGCCCCACACCCACAAACAAACCTACTATCCACGCCCTACACCCACAAACAAACCAACTATCCACTCCCTACACCAACAAACAAACCTACTATCCACTCCCTACACCCACAAACAAACCTACCATCCATGCCTCACACCCACAAACAAACCTACTATACACGCCCCACACCCACAAACAAACCTACTATCCACGCCCTACACCCACAAACAAACCAACTATCCACTCCCTACACCAACAAACAAACCTACTATCCACGCCCTACACCCACAAACAAACCTACTACCCACGCCCTACACCCACAAACATACCTACTATCCACGCCCTACACCCACAAACAAACCTACTATCCACGCCCTACACCCACAAACAAACCTACTATCCACGAATTACACCCACAAACAAACCTACTATCCACGCCCCACACCCACAAACAAACCTACTATCCACGCCCCACACCCACAAACAAACCTACTATCCACGCCCCACACCCACAAACAAACCTACCATCCACGCCCCACACCCACAAACAAACCCACTATCCATGCCCTACACCCACAAACAAACCTACTATCCACGCCCTACACCCACAAACAAACCTACTATCCACGCCCTACACCCACAAACAAACCTACTATCCACGCTCTACACCCACAAACAAACCTACTATCCACGCTCTACACCCACAAACAAATCTACTATCCACGCCCTACACCCACAAACAAACCTACTATCCACTCCCTACACCCACAAACAAACCTACTATCCACGCCCCACACCCATAAACAAACCTACTATCCACGCCCTACACCCACAAAGAAACCTACTATCCACTCCCTACACCCACAAACAAACCTACCATCCATGCCCCACACCCACAAACAAACCTACTATCCACGCCCCACACCCACAAACAAAACCCCACTATCCACGCCCTCCCACACCCACAAACAAAACCCAACTATCCACCCTACACCCACAAACAAACCTACTATCCACGCCCTACACCCACAAACAAACCTACTATCCACGCCCTACACCCACAAACAAACCTACTATCCACGCCCCACACCCACAAACAAACCTACTATCCATTCCCTACACCCTCAAACATACCTACTATCCACTCCCTACACCCACAAACAAACCTACTATCCACGCTCTACACCCACAAACAAACCTACTATCCACGCCCTACACCCATAAACAAACCTACTATCCACGCCCTACACCCACAAACAAACCTACTATCCACACCCTACACCCACAAACAAACCTACTATCCACGCCCTACACCCACAAACAAACCTACTATCCACGCCCCACACCCACAAACAAACCTACTATCCACTCCCTACACCCACAAACAAACCTACTATCCACGCCCTACACCCACAAACAAACCTACTATCCACGCCCTACACCCACAAACAAACCTACTATCCACGTTCTACACCCACAAACACACACTACCCACCACCTACGCCCACAATAGAGTAAAGGAGGAATACAGAGTGTACTTACTCAGGGTAGCCATACCACTCTGGGTGGTTGATCCTTAGTGCAGCAGGAAAGAGAAAAATTATAAGTGGGTCATTCTATTCCTCGTGTGATGGATGGAAGGATGGTTGGATGGATGGATGGATGGATGGATGGATGGGAGACTGAATGGGAGGATAGATGGGTAGATGGGTGACTGAATGGGATGAGAGATGGGTAGGTGGGTGAATCGGTGGATGGATAAACAGCTAACTGGATGAATGGACATATGGACTTGGATGGCATATTTGGATGTAAAACCCTACGATATGAAGAACATTTTGGACGTATAAACCCATGACAATTAACACCCTTTTGGACTTACATCACAGGAAACAGGTAAAACATTTCTGTGATCGTCCTTCAATAATTCCATACGCCAACCTTACCTGCATTTATCTCAATTACAGTATAAAATTTTAGTGTTAATTTCAGCATCGGAATCAATCAATCAATCTCTCTCTCTCTCTCTCTCTCTCTCAAGATGGAAAATTTCATGACGTAAAATCCGATGAAAACTCGACCCTGTTTATACGTGTTGCTTCGAGGTTTTGTTTTCACGTTAACCTCATGTTTCGTTTCGATAAATGACACATATCACAGGAGGTGAACTATAAACTGAACTTTGACCTGACACCAACGACCGACCGACGGAAGATGGGGCTTCGGGTTTAGTCGTATCCCATTTGAGAGTTTTATGAATGTGAAGCCCCGAATTAGTCAACAAACCCTACAGCTCAATTTGGATTCGAACTTGTGCATCTTGTTCTTGAATCAGAACCTTATCTCACACATATATAGGGGTTAGGTTAGGTTGGGTTGGGTTAGGTTGGGTTAGGTTGGGTTGGGTTAGGTTAGATTGGGTTAGGTTAGGTGAGCTGTGTCCATCACAACCAGACAATTATCCCCGTCCACCAGATCTTCCCTTTAACAAATCAGGCCGCACCTCGATTATGCGGTTCAGTTCTGGTGCCCCTATTATAGAATGGATATAAATTCACTAGAGTCGGTGCAGCGAAGAATGACAAAAATGATTCCGGGACTTAGAAACCTTCCATATCAGGATAGGTTACAGAAACTTAACTTGCATTCCCTAGAAAGACGAAGAATGCGGGGAGATATGATAGAAGTATTTAAGTGGGTGAAAGGAATCAATAAAAGGGATATAGATAAAGTTCTTATAATATCCGAGCAGGATAGGACTCGGAGCAACGGATTCAAGTTGGATAAGTTTAGGCTTAGGAGGGAGATAGGAAGAAACTGGTTCACAAATAGGGTGGTGGACGAGTGGAACAAGCTTAGCAACTTTGTAGTAAGTGCGGGAACTCTGGAAAGTTTCAAAAGGAGGCTAGATAGATTCATGGATGATAGAGAGTGGTAGTAACTCTCGACAGGAGCTGTCATGCACAGGCCAACCGGCCTATTGCAGACTCCTTATTTTCTTATGTTCTTATGTTCTTAAATCCTCAACATAAAAGACAAATTCACCTCCATGTGTTAAAATCTTACTACACTACATTACCGTCACCACTATACCAAACCTGTGTAATATTAACACACTAATACACTATTAAGACATCACCAAATCCATCAATAAACAGTACATCTTCCTTTACACTTAATAGAAAGAAAAACAGGAAAATATGCCCAGAATCTCAATTTCATTCACTAACATTACGAAAAATTACAAGAGTTAAGAGTCAAAGCAAGATATGTGCTGTACGCAATGTTGATGTTATTTTGTTCGCCATCATTGTGTCCTAAAGTTAATCTGTTTTGTGAAGTATATCCTCGGACTTGGGAACAAATCATCATGTGTACCTTTGAGTATTAAGGTCTTGATCCATTTCCTTGATGTCTACCGTTTGGAACAGGTAACACCACCACAATTGTTTTAACCAAGACGAAAACGGACGAAAAAAAAAAGCTTCTACAAATATCAAGTATTAATTTTCTCTCTTTACAGGATCTAATACTCTTGGAAATGTGTTTAAATTAATCTGATTTGTTTTCATTTATTGTCGATCCTTCATAAGAGGACTCGTGGATCCCCCGAGCCTAGCCGGCCATTTTGTTTACATTTTTCGGTCGCTCTAAAATACCATTAAAACAATATTGAGTATAAACGTTTGGCTCAACTGATGATCTCAAACATGTCCCAACATTTTTTTGCCTCAACTCCACATTCTGTAACTCATTTAGGTAGATGTCCCTCACTACACATACACTGGACTATGTGTAATGTTGCAGCTAATGTGTTATCAAGATATTGCACATTATAAGTTCATGTGTGGTCATTATTATATCAAACGGAGGAATTTTAAAGAGCTATTACACCACCTGTATCATTAGTTGTCGCCAGGTGAAGGAATGTTTAGGTAGATTATATTTTATTTACTGTAATTAAAGTTTCAATACCTAAGACGTTCCACTATAAGAGTCTTTCAACCTCAGGTAAGGTCTTAAGACTTTCTACTCTAGGTCTTACACCCTGGAGTAGCTGTATCGTCCACTTAGGTAATTTACTCCACAAGGAACTACAAGTTACGCCTTGATGTAATACTTCATTTACTGCCAAACTTTATAGGGAAATATTTTTTCACAAAGAATTTCAAGTTACAATTTCACATAATAAGTCACATTACAAACGTTCCTTCGGCTTACAGTTAAACTTTGCAATGTCAAGATATTTTTTCACTGCAGAGGAAAGTATCCGTCATCATCATCATCACCACACACACACACACACACACACGCGCGCAAAGACAAAACTCCTGTATCCAGATTCTCAAAAGTTTATAAATTAAATTCTTCCCTAAAATTAAACAGACAATACATCTATTAATCATAGAGTATGTGAACAATATCGACGCCATATTGGTTACCATCTTTGAGTCATATAATTAGTTAGCTACATAGTGCTAATTATTTAGTTAAATAGGAAAAAATAATCTACTAGCGTGTGTTGTGACCAAAATAAATCAACATTGTATTTACTTTCTCCTCCAGGGGGCACTAAGTCTAGAAAAATGACACAATTGACATCTACATAAAGTGACTGACCAAGGGTAGATATTGGCTCCCTTTTGTGTTACTTTGAGGTAAGAACACACATAGCTGCTCTTAAGGATGTTTACCACAATACACCTCAACCAGTTTCTCATTCACAAAAGTCAAACAATAAATCTGGTTCAAAAGATACACCGAAAATTTTATTAGAATACAATAATCAATTACTGTATTATTGCATTGAGGCGAATAGTCTTATGGTGTTAAGATGTGTTCTTAAGCCACGAAGGTAAACAAAAGGTATTCAATATCTGCCTTGGTTGACGATGATCTGTAGATGTTAGCAAGTCCTCCTGCTCTCGAGTAAGGTAAGGAAGGCCTCACCTGACCAAAATTGTTAATTAAGATAGATTACCTGAAGATTAACCTCCCAGCTTATTTCAACTAATGATTAACCTAACGCTACCTGGGAAGTTAAGTTAGGTTAGATTAAGTTAAGTTAGATTAGGTTAGGTTAGGTTAGGGTAGGTCAGGTCAGGTCAGGTCAGGCAGTGCCAGTGTAGTTAATCTTGAGGTTAAATAAACTAGAGGCTAATCTTCACATGAGCCACTAAGACACTTTGACGGAGGCGGTTACGTACAACAGGAAAGCTCTGATAACATATAATGTACCGTTTAAGTTGCGTCAGCAGCTCTATACACCACTTATTGACCTACTCATTCACAGCCGTAGAAATATTTACTTCTAACAGGTTTCTATATGGTTCCCAGTCATTATAATACGACCTTGTAAAATCAAATGATCTAAATTAAACTAAACTTATCCAAATTAAACTTATTAGCTAACAAATCCTTCTAAAACACGATATATGTAAATCAAAAGTTCTAAATTCAACTTAACTTATCGTAATATAACTATTATAACCAAACCATTTTAATTAAACCTAACCTAAACACCTCAAGTGCCACAAACAGAAGGAAAAAACACCTTTAATATTATCGTGTAAGAAGCCCCTGTAACCCACTAACTCAAGGTAATGCATCTATATCAATCTACCTGCGTCGGAAGCTCTATACGTGACTATGATCGTTACCCACTGCTGGAGAACATTTGTACTTCTATAATTACCCCTGGAGAAACAATGCACCAATTTACGATTTATTTATTTTATTTTTCATTTATTTTTTATTCTTGGTCCATACTGTAAACACCGCCCGCTTGTGAGTCCCGGCAGCCATTTTGTTCTAACTTTCGGGGATTCTAAAATAAACTATAAATAAATAAATAAATAAAACAAGCATCTTTTGTTTTTCTAACCCATGAGCTGTGAGTCTTCACTATATACTTCAACATTACTGTAAACCAAGGCTAGAGAGGGTGTGTACAGTACTAGTGGAGCCAAGACGAGAAGGTATTTCAAATCCCTAAAGGGTTTTACAAGTGGAGAGTCTTACAAGTGGAGGGTCTTACAGGTGGAGGGTCTTACAGGTGGAGGGTCTTACAGGTGGAGGGTCTTACAAGTGGAGGGTCTTACAGGTGGAGGATTTTAATAAGGATAAATACAGCAAGTCTTACAGCTGAATCAGCCAAGTCGAGGAAAACTCTTAAGAGTCATGTAACTTCTACCTGGTGTTACCTGTAATCAAGCTCAGGTATATGTAAGAAGAATATTATCTCGTTACTATCCATTCCTCTTCCACTATCCTGCGAGGTGGTGTATTAATAGGCACAGATACTCATGATAAAGAAGGAATAATGAGAAAGACGCAAGATACCTATAAAATGCGACAGAATATACTCACACATGCGTAATCCTAACCCATCCCAACCCAACCCAACCCTATCCTACCCTCAGCTTCACCACAGTGCACAAAGTCATTCTTGGTATCAGAGTGACGCATAAACACCCTGTATCGCCTAAGACACATTTGAATCGGATGGTTCGTTGACGGTTTTATTTCTTCGGTATAAACCAGTGAAGCAATTAGTTCGTGGGAACAGCGAGTCAAAATACTTCACATCAGCTTCGTTTACGACCTCTAGCTGATATTTACTTCTGTTGTCTATATCAATCACATTTTATAATGAAAACAAAAATATGGTTAGTTACTTAAAAATGAAAATAAATCATACTTAGATACTTAGGAGTGGGGAAAAAGATACTTAAGATACTTAAAAATGAAAACACTCTTTGATACTTAAATTAGGACAAAATAAACGGACATAAAGATTTAACTATGAGCGGTGGATATTACGACATGTACCGGCTATCAATACAGAGGCGCTATTTAGCCGTGAAGTTCTCTCAGAAACCCAACAAGACAATATGTGGTCACTTAAAAATTTCAGGTTAATTTTAACACCATCCGTCATTTTAAACCTTGGCACCTGTAGATTAAGAAAATATATGGTGATATTTTTTCTGATGGGATAAAGGTCGTATTTGTCCAGAGAAGTAAGAGAGGAAAAAAATCACTTGAGAGGCATGACGCACAGAGTGTCTAAGGTGATAAAAGATCATATACTACCATTTGGGTTTTCAAATTAAGTTCATTACATAAAATATCAAACCTTACAAAGATTAGCAAAAGAATGAAATACCTCTACAGCTATTGTCACGTCAATATGATGTACAGAAGTTGCCAATGTTATTGGTGACTGTAATCCCAGGAAAATGATGCTCTTATAAACTTGGTAACTGGAGCTGTAATGCCAGAAAATGCCAAATATGACAATCTATGTACATATGAAGTTGGAAGACAAAATTATGAAAATTTTGTCAAGGAACGTATTGTTGGTCCATTGAGCATCTGGGAAAAGCTGTCCAAGGTTAATCTACTGTCGTGGAAAGCAGCAAATAAGACTTCAACCATCAAATTGCTATCACAAGTTATAGAACTTAAGCAGGACATACAGTATATGCATCACAGCAGGGCAGCACTGTACATTAGGGTGTGACATAGGAGGGAAGATCAGCTAAAACTAATGGCCCATCACTTTTTTGGTAGATTTTAGTGTATATAAACAGAAAATAATTTCAGTTTCAATATTTTGCAACCTTTTGCTAGGTAAATTTTAGCGTGAAATTTATCGAAAATCTAACGTACAGCTGCATTAGTGCATTAAAATTAAATAGTGAACATTGCTTTCTGACTTCATTTTTTAACAACCCAACTAACAATATTTTTTCAGATTCTGATGCATTTATAAGTTGATAATATTTGCGATGGCTGCTTGTGTCAGGACGAGGAACCAAAAATCCAGCCATCTCAGTCACTATCTTGGGTCTGGGAGAGAGCTCCTGAAGTCGGAGTTGCTTCATATTTGAGAGGGATGGAGATTAATGCAGTGTTTTAATCAGGCAACTCAGTGAAAAGAACCAAAGAACTTACACAAACAAAGACATTGCCAGTGATATGACCAAAGCTGTCTTGGCACAGTACACTCTGGCTAACGCTCAGTTCAAGCCTCCAGTCATAACAAGTCAGAAGAAGATTAGTGAGAGACTGCTAGCCAGTTGGGAAAGGCAAGAGATATCTCTCTTGGGAGAGGAAAACTTGCAGTTAAGGACAGCTTTGCCAAGCAACTGGACCAGTTATTTGGACATAATTACTTGCAAGTGCCCACCAGCCTCTGTCCTGGAGTTTCTGGATGTACTCCACCAAAACGGAGGCTCCAACATCTCCAGCCTAAAAGCGTGAACTGAAGATTCCTGTGGATCAACTGGCATTTGTCAGCACACAGAGAGAGAAGACTGGCAGTATAGGGGCTCTCAGTGATTCTAGCCAAGATATTCCGGAGTCCAAGAGACAGAGGCTGCCACAGAGAGACAGAAGAGGAGAAGAGCTGCCGAGGAAGAGGACTCAGAAGGCCCAGGGTGAGGTAAAAAAAGGTCAGATGATTGGAGTCACTGATTCAGGAGTTTAATGACTTCCCATGGCTGACCTGAAAGTTGACCACAGAGAATGGTGACTTTGTCCCTAACCCAAAAATACGATCCCAAACCTTCCAGGCATAAGATTCGAAATAGGAAAGATATCCTGAGCATAGCTCTTGGCCGCCAGCATGCGACACCACACTATCTCAGAGAAACTGCAGAGATAGCAACAGCTGCCTGGGTTGACGGTGGTTTGATAACACCTGATGATGTTCACCTGGTGATAGATCATAACAAAGTAAGGAGAGCTCAGGAGAAACTTGTCAGTAACCTAGAAGAGGAGTTTGATAAGGGGATAAGAGAAAATGGAATCAATTGTTGTTCTTTGATGGGAGAAGGGATGACACTAAAGTGTTCATGAAAGTTAGAGATTCTGACAAGTTGTTCCCTGCCATGGTGAAGGAGGAACACTACTCCTGCTGCAGTGAACCAGGAGGGAAGTATTTGTGGCATTTCACTCCAGAGAAAGATGACATCAGGAAACCAGCTGAGATAGTGGCAGATAACATTGTGAACTGGCTCAGAGAGAGGAACGTAGACCAGACCCTGCAGGCCATTGGAGGGGACAGCACCAACTCGAACACAGGGTGGCAAGGGGGGGTCATACAGTGGATAGAGCGGAAGATTGGAAGGAAGCTGGTCTGGATTGTTTGTGACCTCCACACCAACGAGTTGCCACTCAGACATCTGATCCAGGAGCTGGATGGCAAGACTCTTTCAAACAACAGATGGTCTGGTCCTCTTGGCAAGATGCTGGACTCTGCCACTGAGTTAGAAATAAATCCGAGCTTTGAATAAATCACAGTTGGCCCTCCACTCGTTGAGCTTGCACATACTGTTATTGACGACCTGAGTACTGACCAGTACTATGGTTACATGATTTGCAGTGCCATCAAAACTGGGGTCATGCCTGATAGATTTGCTTACCTGCAGATAGGTCCAGTCTCACATTCTAGGTGGCTCACAACGGCTCTCAGGTTCTGCAGAATTTGGGTCGCTCATAAACTGAAAGGGAACCAGCTTCACAACCTGAGACTTATTGTCCAATTCATCGTGAGTGTCTACTTGCCAAATTGGTTCAACACCAAGGTCAAGTCATCGCTCTCCCGGGCTGTCCGAGGCACTTTCTCCAGCTTGAGCTCCTGAGGAGTCAGCCAAGGAAGGTTGTTCAGATTGTGGAGCAGACTGTGAGGAGATCTTTCCTGGTATGCTCATCCTTCCAGGCAGTTCTGCAGACAATGCTTCAGTAAGGATGAGGAGGAGAGAAGAGTGGCAGTCAAAAGATCTTGATATGAGACTTATGAGAGGATCTGGGCATGACGAATCAGTTGGTGACGATTCCTTCAGGGTCAGGAAGACTCCTGAAGTCAATCTAGGTGCCAAGACCCTCACTGATCTCATAGATCTAGATAACATCCAGGCTGGCAGTGAGCCCCCTCTTACCTGCAGCCTCACCAATGTTCAAGTCAGAGCTTTCCTGGACAACCCCATGCATGTCCCTGCCTGGCCCTCGCACACCCAGAGTATAGAGCGTTGTGTACAGTAAGTGAGCGAGGCCAGCAGTCACGTGTACAGCCAGGAGAGGAGGGAAGGCTACATCCGAGCTCAGGTGGTCAGCAGGGAGGTGATGAGTAGAAACAGAAGCAAGAAAGACATGTTCTCTATGGTGTGCAGCAACACCGGGTCGTAGTAGTAAAACCGGTTTTTGTATGTGTCAAGATCATTCGTTTCACTCTTCTGGATCATTTTCATCCTAATAAATTAACCTGATACATTTACTTTACTTTAAATAAGCTATTTAGTGGTGTTGGTAAAAGGGTGGGAATACTGAATTTTCATAAGATTTCAAGTTAAAATTTACCTAGCAAAAAATGAAAACTTTTCAAATCTGAAGATATCACATGATTCTGCACAGAGAAATACAACATTAATACCATGGGCCGATTTTTCAAACTCAAAAAAAAAAAATTCGCCTCCGTATGACACACCCTACTGTACATATGAAGTCACCAGACACTGATGTGTTTGGCATATTAAAGCAGCCTCAACTTGGAGAAAATACAAGTATGATAACAGGAACTGGTGAGCGACGACACATTGGGCAGAGAGCCTTACAGATTTCCATTCCTTCACAGGATCTGACTGCATTGGAAAATTTGTTGGCAAAGGAAAGAAAGCATATTGGAGCACTTTGATGAAATCTAACACAAAATTCCTAGATGCATTCAAGATGCTGAGTAGACCAAATGCCCTCCAGCAGACATGTATATTGGTCTAGAGGAATTTGTATTTAAGCTCTACTGTCCACGAATGACTTTCACTAAACTGTCAAAACTTAGATGGCATCTCTTCAAGAAAACGCAGGCAGAAGCTTGAGAACTACCAGCGACTGCAGCAACTCTAAAGTATCATATATTGAGAGGAAGGTATCAAGCTCTTCTGTGGTCTTATGATGCAGACAGTGAAATGCTTTCACAATTAGAGCATGGCTGGAAGATTGACAATGACTGTTTCATACTAGTAATATCAGACCAACCACCAGCTCCAGAAGCAATCACAGAACTTGTTAAATGTGGATGTGGCGTCAGGAAATGTGGATCATTGTCATGTTCATACAGAAAGAATCAGAAAGAATAGCATGACATGCACCGAGATGTGTAACTGTCAACCAGATGATGAGAAATGCCTAAACAAGGTGAATGAATCTGTTGTACACAGAAGACTCTGATGACGAGGACTGAAGCAATGTCGTAAATAATAACTTGTGACTTGTATACACATGATGTATAACACTACAAACTTTTAATAAATATAAAACGGTGGTTCTAAGCTTTTCAGATAATGGTAATAAGTATATGTTTAATTTCCAGTATTTGTCTTTAGCAATTAATTTTACTTACTGCAATCTCTTCTTTGCCAGACACAGGATGGCATATATGAGCAGCCATGTTTGTAACACACTTAAGATATTATAACAGCATTCATAATATATTATGTTAAATTGTAATCATATAATACTACATGTTCATATGTTATTAGTCATGTTTTAAGTTACTTAGGACTTAATGGTAATACGTCTGTGGTTCATTACGCCGCTCTTTGATAAAACTTCTTTAATGGCATAAAACTTATAATAAACCGTTCAGAAAAAATTACACCACAGTTCCTTAACATAGTTTATAAGGATTATTACGATGTAGGGTGTCAAAAATTAACATGAAATTTTTACGGGATTACTTAAGCTCCTACACTAAAACCTGCCGACCTAACCTAACCGTTTTTACCCACCTCCACCTACTTACCTAACCTGACATAATCTAACCTAACCTGACATAATCTAACCTAACCTGACATAATCTAACCTAACCTGACATAATCTAACCTAACCTGATATAATCTAACCTAACCTTACATAATCTAACCTAACCTGACATAATCTAACCTAACCTGACATAATCTAACCTAACCTGACATAATCTAACCTAATCTGACGTAATCTAACCTAACCTGACATAGTCTAACCTAACCTGACATAATCTAACCTAACCTGACATAATCTAACCTAACCTGACATAATCTAACCTAACCTGACGTAATCTAACCTAACCTGACATAATCGAACCTAACCTGACATAATCGAACCTAACCTCCCCGTCTGACATAAGCTAACCTAATCAAACCTAACTTTCCCACCTACCGACCGTAACCTATCTACTTATTACCTACCTAACCTAACTTAACCCAACCTGACATAATCTAACCTAACCTATTGAAACTTAACTTAACCACCTACCTCATCTAACACCACTTTGTAATCTCTTTGTGCTACAGCTGACAGGATGAGTATGGGGGCACAATAAACTAGCCTCTAAGTGGCAAAATTAACAAAACTAACCTAACCTAACCCAACCTGACTTAACCTAACCTGATCTGATCTATCCAACTTAAACATCTTAGAATATATAATAAAGCCGCTAGGTTAATTTAGGCTAAATGTGGTTGATTCATATTTCGTTTTGACAGAAATTCCCGGCAAAATAACGCATCTATATTGAGAACCACTGCCATGTTGGTTCCACGTTAACAAGACACGGATACACTACAGAATAACCCGCGTTCGTTTAACCTCAATTACTACAGTTTACTTTATAATCTTACTTCACAATCTTCACTACATCTCACTTCACAATCTTCACTACATCTCACTTCACAATCTTCACTACATCTCACTTCACAATCTTCTCTACATTTCACTCCACAATCTTCACTACATCTCACTTCACAATCTTCACTACATCTCACTTCACAATCTTCACTACATCTCACTTCACAATCTTCACTACATCTCACTTCACAATCTTTACCACATCTTACTTCACAATCTTTACCACATCTTACTTCACAATCTTCACTTCATCTCACTTCCACAATCTTCACTCTCACATCTCACTTCCACAATCTTCACATCCCACTCTCACAATCTTCACTACATCCTTCACTCTCACAATCTTCAATCACATCTCACTTCAATCTTCACTACATCCCACTTCCACAATCTTCACCACATCTCAATTTCACAATCTCACTACGTCTCACTTCTCACAAATCTTCACCACATCTCACTTCACAATCTTCACTACATCTCACCTTCACAATCTTCACTACATCTCACTTCACAATCACATCCCACTGCACCACTACATCTTACTTCACAATCTTCACTACATCTCACTTCACAATCTTCACTACATCTCACTCCACAATCTTCACTACATCTCACTTCACAATCTTCACTACATCTCACTCCACAATCTTCACTACATCTCACTTCACAATCTTCACTACATCTCACTTCACAATCTTCACTACATCTCACTTCACAATCTTCACTACATCTCACTACATCTCACTTCACAATCTTTACCACATCTTACTTCACAATCTTTACCACTTCTTACTTCACAATCTTCACTACATCTCACTTCACAATCTTCACTACATCTCACTTCACAATCTTCACTACATCTCACTTCACAATCTTCACTACATCTCACTTCACAATCTTCACTACATCTCACTTCACAATCTTCACTACATCTCACTTCACAATCTTCACTACATCTCACTTCACAATCTTCACCACATCTCACTTCACAATCTTCACTACATCTCACTTCACAATCTTCACAACATCTCACTTCACAGTCTTCACTACATCTCACTTCACAATCTTCACCACATCTCTACCTCCACAATCCTTTCAATACATCTCACTCCTTCACAATCTTCACTACATCTCACTTCACAATCTTCACAACATCTCACTTCACAATCTTCACTACATCTCACTTCACAATCTTCACTACATCTCACTCCACAATCTTCACTACATCTCACTTCACAATCTTCACTACATCTCACTTCACAATCTTCACTACATCTCACTCCACAATCTTCACTACATCTCACTTCACAATCTTCACGACATCTCACTTCACAATCTTCACTACATCTCACTTCACAATCCCACTACATCTCACTCACAATCTTCACCACATCCCACTCACAATCTCTCACTACATCCACTCACAATCTTCACTACATCCCCACTCTCTCCACAACTCCACTTACATCCCACTTCCACAACTTCACTCACATCTCACTCACAATCTCACTACATCCTCACTCACAATCTTCACCCATCCCACTCACAATCTTCACTACATCCTCACTCACCAAATCTTCACTACATCCCCACTTCACACCACTCAGATCTCACCTCCAGCCAACTTTCACTACATCCCACTCACAATCCTCAATACATCCTCACCTCCACAATCTTTACCACATCTCACTCTCACACCTTCACCACATCACACCTCTCACAATCTTCACTTCATCTCACTTCACAATCTTCACTACATCTCACTCTCAATCTTCAGCCACATCTCACTACAATCTTCTACCACATCTCACTTCACACCACTACATCTCACTTCACAATCTTCTAACATCCCACTTCACAATCTTCACCACATCCTCACTTCACAATCTTCACTACATCTCACTTCACAATCTTCACTACATCTCACTTCACAATCTTCATTACATCTCACTTCACAATCTTCACTACATCTCACTTCACAATCTTGACTACATCCCACTTCACAATCTTCACTACATCTCACTTCACAATCTTCACTACATCCCACTTCACAAACTTCACTACATCTCACTTCACAATCTTCACTACATCTCACTTCACAATCTTCAATACATCTCACTTCACAATCTTCACTACATCTCACTTCACAATCTTTCACTACATCCCACTTCACAATCTTCACCATATCTCACTTCACAATCTTTACTACATCTCACTTCACAATCTTCACTACATCTCACTTCACAATCTTCACTACATCTCACTTCACAATCTTCACTACATCTCTCACTTCACACCTCACTACATCTCACACTCTCACAATTTCACTACATCTCACTTCTCACAATCTCTACTACATCTCACTTCCACAATCTTCACTACATCCCACCTCACAATCTTCACTACATCTCACTCTCACAATCTTCTACCACATCCCACTTCACACCTTCTACTACATCTCACTTCACAATCTTCACTACATCCTCACTACTAATCTTCACCACATCTCACTTCACAGTCTTCACTTCATCTCACTTCACAATCTTCACTACATCTCACTTCACAATCTTCACTACATCTCACTTTACAATCTTCACTACATCACACTTCACAATCTTCACTACATCTCACTTCACAATCTTCACTACATCTCACTTCACAATCTTCACTACATGTCACTTCACAATCTTCACTACATCACACTTCACAATCTTCACTACATCTCACTTCATAATCTTCACTACATCTCACTTAACAATCTTCACCACATCTCACTTCACAATCTTCACTACATCCTCACTCTCACAACCTCTCACCTACATCCTCACTCACACAATCCCACCACATCTCACTCTCACAATCTCTCACCTCACATCTCACACTCACAACTTCCACTACATCCTCACCTCACAACTTCACTACATCTCACTTCACAATCTTCACTACATCTCACTTCACAATCTTCGCTACATCTCACTTCACAATCTTCACTACATGTCACTTCACAATCTTCACTACATCTCACTTCACAATCTTCACTACATCTCACTTCACAATCTTCACTACACCTCACTTCACAATCTTCACTACATCTCACTTCACAATCTTCACTAACACCATCCTTCATCACTACATATAACAACATCCATCATCACTACTTATAACACCATCCATCGTCATAACTACATATAACACTATCCATCATCACTACATATAACACGATCCATCATCACTACATATAACACCATCCACCATCACTACATATAGAACCATCCATCACGACATATAACACCATCCAACATCACTATATATAACACCAACCATCATCACTACATATAACATCACCCATCATCACTACATATAACTCCATCGATCATCACTACATATGACACCATCCAGCATCACTACATATAACACCACCCATCATCACTACATATAACATCATGCATCATCACTACATATAACAACATCCATCATCACTACATATAAAACCAACCTATCATCACTACATATAATATCATCCATCATCACTACATATGACACCATCCAACATCACTACATATAACACCACCCATCATCACTACATATAACATCATCCATCATCACTACATATAACTCTATCCATGATCACTACATATAACACCATCCAGCATCACTACATATAACACCAACCATCATCACTACATATAACATCATGCATTATCACTACATATAACACCATCCATCATCACTACATATAAAACCATCCTATCATAACTACATATAACATCATCCATCATCACTACATATAACACCATCCATCATCACTACATATAGAACCATCCTATCATCACTACATATAATATCATCCATCATCACTACATATAACACCATCCAACATCACTACATATAACACCACCCATCATCAATACATATAACATCATCCATCATCACTACATATAACTCTATCCATCATCACTACATATAACACCATCCAGCATCACTACATATAACACCAACCATCATCACTACATATATCATCATGCATCATCACTATATATAACACCATCCATCATCACTACTTATATTACCCTCCTATCATCACTACATATAACACCATCCATCATTACTACATATAACGCCATCCTTCATCACTACATATAACACCATCCATCATCACTACATATAACTCTATCCATCATCACTACATATAACACCATCCAGCATCACTACATATAACACCAACCATCATCACTACATATATCATCATGCATCATCACTATATATAACACCATCCATCATCACTACATATATTACCCTCCTATCATCACTACATATAACACCATCCATCATTACTACATATAACGCTATTCTTCATCACTACATATAACACCATCCTATCATCACTACATATAACACCATCCATCTTCACCACAACACCATCCTCAACACTATAGTGATAAACAAAGCTTCATTTTGTTGTCAATTTCTTTAAATTCCAACCTTATTAAACCGTAATTCTTTCTGTATGGTCAAATTTTGATTTGACCTCAGTGAGAGAGCTGTTAGTGTCAGTAGATCACAATGGTGTTCCGACGCACTGTAACAAAAGTTTCAAAGGTTGAGGTGAAGCCTTGCCAGGTGAAGGAGAAGGGCCCCCGATCTAACAAACTGCAGACCACAAAGCACACTAAACCTCAAAACAACAAGAAGAAAAAGGAAACTACCACTTTCTGCCATGTACAAAAGGACCAGTACCTGCCATGGGGAGACTACATCTTCACCGGGAAAAAGTCAAAGAACAACAAGAAGCGTTGAACCATTTTTCTGATATTTAAAAATAATAAAAAACATATTAATTGATTTTGTTTGTATTATTTATGCTTTTATTATTTTCAACTGTAAACGTGCTGTTTTGGGAATATATTTTGAATTACATAATATTTAGGTACAGCAGTTTATTTCACTGTATCTCCTTGTTTACCAAGTAACTGGACTTACAGTCTCCGATCGGGATACTCAAAACAAATATTTGGCATCGAACTCCGTAAGTGAGCTCGTAATCTAGCCCGTAATCTAACCTGGATATAGTAGTCGCTATTTCCCGATTGCATGAAAAAATATTAATAATATATGTTTTAATAATGCTTGTTAGACTTGTTTTTATCATAGAATAATGAAGAAAATGTTTTGTACATCAACTTACTAAAATACAATATTAGTTTTTTTTTTTACGACAAGAAGAGGCTTGAGTGTTCTATTTCTTGCTGAATGGAAGAGACGCAGCTTTTGTCTTCTTACAACTTTTCAAGTAATTTGTACCAAAATAGAAGATTTTTATTGTCCACATTTAGGGTATATTTTTTTATGACTGAATAAACTTGCAGATAGACCTTATTAATGTGGTATAGCTGTAAATATCCTTCAGTAATGAAATCCAAATATGAGGTCAAGTGAACATTTTTGCCTAGACTCCGCCTTTGTTAGGACCAAGTTATAACAAGTTATTCTGCCAAGTATCCAATAAGTACCCATGACTCAGAGTTAAATAATACCTAACTTAATCTAAGTTCATCAAACCTAATAAAAAAAAGTGGGGCAAAAGATAAGTGATAAAGGATTTTTTTTCTCAGAAAAAGAATTATATTCAGAGGTTTTTTATCCGATACATTCAGTCGTGATTTTTTTTATGCAAAATTAGTAAAATGTATTTAACCCTAACACTACCTCACCTTACCTAATCTTACCTTACCTTATCTAACCTAACCTAATGTTACCTAACCTAACCAAGACGCAACACTCATGACACAATTGAGTTCTCAAAAAAATTTTCATTTCATTTTCTTTTTTTTAAAAATACATTTGCAGAGACAACAAACTTTTGATAATTATTTCTCCAACATATCTATAAATCTGTTGATGATATATAAATTTAGGATAGGTTAGGTTTGGTGTGATTAGGATAGGTTAGGCTAGTTTAGGATAGTCTAAGTTAGCTTAGGAAAGGCTAAGTTAGGTTACGATAGACTTGGTTAGGTTTTAATCTGCATGATATATTTACTGAACTTGTAAACGATGTTATAATCCTGGCAGCCGGGTATCGATCACGAAAATAACACTTTGGTAGTTATAACATTTGATAAAGTTTATTATTACTGTAACATGAAACAAATCACTATAGCTGTACTTATCAATCCTGTATTAAATCTGTATTACCTTTGACCATCGCTCATTGGCCAGCTTATCTCTGCACTGTTCTCTGATATAATAAAGTATTGGTGAATGGGAATATTAATCATTTGTGAGTCACACTATAAAGGAAACTGTAACGGATTCTATGGACAGTTGGGAATATTTTCACGGAATAAGTCGGAGTAACTCCCCTCTTGCCCAAAAGCAATCCAAGGAGTTAATTCACAGAGCGAAAATCTAGACGAGTCTTCCTTGTTTGTTTTAGGTCATAACAACGAAAAGTTTAATAATGTTTATTACAATGATTCAGGTTTTACTGTAATTCTTCTTTTTTATATTGTTAGTATTTTGTAGATTTTTTTCACCCAGTTCATTTCTTGTTTAGATTCATTATTGCAATTATTTTTATTACAGAGTTGAATTAAAAGTTTATATCTAAGTATTTTACAGCTTCACAAATACTTTTATAAAATGTTGATACACACAGTGGACAGTTTTTAGTTCTTTCTTGTATTACCTCAGTATTACTCTGTTAAATACTCTTACCTTTTACACCTGACCATTTATTTATTCATTTTATAAATTGTTTAAAGAGAGAACATCACCAGCAGGATACAGATGTTGAAGTAACCTAACCCTTCCCCCACTGCTACCCCTCCCTCTTGTCCCACATTCTTACTCATCACTCCTACCCCTTACTCCCACCCC
>NW_024717436.1:5000-12500 GCF_018991925.1 Homarus americanus | reverse complement strand
AGAACATGTAGTCTTTAAGTTATGAACACATGAACAACAGTAGAAACATGTAGTTTTAGAAATATGAACTTATGCTGAATGAAGGTTGAACAACCCTTGGGTGGACCTGCATCCTACCAAGGTGGTGGAGTAACACACTCGCTGTTTATACACAAATGAAACAAAAAACAATTACTATTATTATATATTCAACGTAAACCTTAGTCCAGGGGTGACCCAAAAGGGGGGGGGGTGCTCCAACACGCCCACTGCCACAGTGATAGAGTGCCACCAACCTCCTCTTACACCACCACATCCCACCCAATCATTGCACATCCCACATTTTGATCTGCCTATGTTTGTGTTGTCGTCTTAGGAATGTAACAAGGTTTGGCCACTTGCCCGGGTAAGCCTTGACTTGAATCTATACTAATTATGGCGTGTTGCCAAGTGTGTGTGTGTACGTGACTTGAGTAGCGTAAACCTTTTGACATTGGTGTTATCTGAGGCTCTGTACAAGTTCATATACTGTTCTTCTATAAACAATAACTAATATCCACACAAGCTTACCTAATTTTGGGGTCACGATTTTTTCTAATGCTAGAATATTTGACAATATCATCGTGTATATATATATATATATATATATATATATATATATATATATATATATATATATATATATATATATAGAGAGAGCATTATGCTAAAGTTCTGAGATGTGACACCGACGTATTTATTAAGTATTTATGTATATTTTATATAAAGATAGTCCTGTACCTACGGTTTTTAACATACATACATACACACACACATACATACATACATACATACATACATACATACATACATACATACATACACACATACATACATACATACATACATACACACATACATACATACATACATACATACATACATACATACATACATACATACATACATACATACATACATACATACATACGACAGTTTATGGGCTAGATTTTCAGCATGATCGCCAAGGTCACACAAAGTATATTTTTTATTTAATTATAGGCATTCATAAACATTTATTTTATTGCCAATAATAAACCATTGCCAGTTCTCTAAGGCAGTAATATAAACAGCCTCCTCCAAGTATGATTATACATTGTGGTGTTTGGGCTGCATCAGAT
Source organism: Homarus americanus (assembly GCF_018991925.1). Classification (NCBI taxonomy): domain Eukaryota; kingdom Metazoa; phylum Arthropoda; class Malacostraca; order Decapoda; family Nephropidae; genus Homarus; species Homarus americanus. Next base: position 11,361 of record NW_024717436.1, on the reverse strand, counting down.
AGCCTTGTTATTGGCGCACGAGAGGCGCAGCTGCCCTCTAACTCGTAAATAATGCGCAGTATGTATATTTTTGCCTTTAACTCCCGTCGTAACAAGTCTTAAGTATTGTGCATCTAACAGTGCCTGTCTGCATGTGTAATAACGTGTGATCCCGAGGTCGAACTATATAGAAACTCGCTGTAGCCTGTTTGTGATGACAAGTTACGTTACAAGGGGACTGTATGGTGACGCTTCCTTACACGGGATAAATGTCGTCCACCATGTTACCACCACCACCACCGGTCTGGGATAATCATCAGTGGCCGACGCAGTTTGCCAGAGGAAAATATTACACCTCGACCTCCAGCTGGTGTACAGAGCCACGCGGCCACACGAAGGAACTGACGGTATATATGGCCCAGATCCTTAACGTCGTCGTGAGTTGATGTTGATAAATAAAGGATCAACTGAAGATTAAACCTTCAGCTTATTTCACCTGATGATTAAACACCTTTGTGCTTCCTGGGGGGAGGGTTAGGTTAGGTTATGTTAGGTTAAGTTAGTTTAGTTTAGCTTAATTTTAGCTATATTAGGTTAGGTTATGTTAGATGAAGTTTTATTAGATTAGGATAGGTTAGAGTTGGTGGTTGATAGGGAGGTAGGAAGGAGAGCTGATCTTCAGGTGGTCTGATGTCTTATGCTTCTTGGTGCTCACAAATCAAACTTTTAATGCTACATAATCCAAATATTTAGATATCATTTTTGGACTCTGTTATACAGTAACGATTTAAGATTTGTTTCTGGGAGGCCAAAAGACTGAAATATTTCCGTAAGATAATTGGTTGTCCTAAATAGTAAAAAAATGTCCCTTGAAGCCCTCATGACGAGATGATCAGAAGGTACACTTAAGAGATAAATGTAAGTAAGGGATTTACCGTAATCCCTAAAATGCCGACGAGGGATTTGATGTAAACAATAAGGTGGAAGGGTTGTTACATATGGCTAATATTATGATGATTACATAAAAGTTAAGTTAGGTTAGGCTAGGCATCAGATAGTGGCGTATTGATGCTCACTATTTGAGGGTTGTATCAGGGTTCGTATTTAGGGTGCTTGGGGGGGGAGGGAGGTTACTGTCTTCCCTGTCATGCTACATAGTCAGTTGGGATAAAAAGGACTTTCTTGTTTGTAGCGGAAGGCAAAGTTTATAAGAGAGAGACGGGGGAGGTCACACTTGGAGCTGGTATACTGTTCCTTTCCAATAGTAAATACTTGTGTATACAAAAGCCTTCTTAATATTGCTCTGGTAGTCGACACCTTCCAGATATCATTAAGTGCAGAAGGACGTGGTGTGGAGGCTCTGACGTAACGCTATAAATGCTGGTCACACGCTTGGGCTCTTCACTCTGTGTTGCTAATACCTAAACCTTCCTTACAGGTCATTATCTCATTATATTGTCTCATTGACCATTAGCTTAACTTATGAGGGGGCGACAGTTTTTACCTTAAAGCCATCACCCTCACACAGGTCAGTGTTTGAGAGGAATTTGGTTATCCATCACATGTTATAGATAAACAAAGAGTCATACCAGGGTCATGTTAGAGCCAACTTCATATAGCCTTAAACTGGCCTGGCTTTTGTTCGTCGTACATGGCGTCGCCCACCATTAAAATCTTCAATGTAAACCTGATTATGTGATCACCTGCGTTAGGTGCTTACATGTCTTCCCACACCCGCTGTATGGTCTCAGTTGATTGACCTCGCCAGGTGTTATAAACGTATCTAATCATCACGTTAAGCTAATTGCTCCTGTGATCTAATTGTCCTTCACAGCTTACTGTCCCCAACAGCTTGCTGCCCAAAACAGCTTACTGCCCATAACAGCTGAGTGCTTTTGACAGCTAATTGTACTTAAAAGCATATTGTCATTAACAGTTGATTATCCCAAACAGCTTTTTTGTCTCAGAAAAGCTTATTAGTCCTAACAGCTCATTATCTCAACCAACTGGTTACGCTGTAATTCACCACAACAAGTCACCTAATAGCAATAAAACTATAGATTTATTCCGCTAATTAGCGCCTGCAGCTGACAGTTTAGGGAGCGTGATGAGTGGCGGCGCCAGGCCAGGGAGCAGCGCCTGTGTAAACACCTCGCTTTATGACCCACGTAAGGCCTTTATGCAGACACATTATCCTGCAGGCCACCACTACGTAGATATATAGACCAACGGCTCCTTCTGCTGCGTCAGGAGTCACGAGGAGGGGTTAAGAATGGTGGGAGGGGGGAGGGGGTGGTGGCTGTGGATAGGGGTTCTGGGAGTGGTAGGGGAGGGATGGAGGAGGTCAGGGTGCTGCAGAGATAGGGGGGTGTCAAGGGTCCACATCAGATCTGTTACAGATAGCCGCAGCTGTGGACTAGATGACGTGGCACAACTCTGGCAGGCTTGTGTCAGGGGTGATGTGAGGGGGAGGTGGGAGGAAGGGAGGATGGAAGGAGGGGAGAAGGGAGGAGGGGAGAGAGTGGAGGAGGGGAGAAGGGAGGAGGGGAGAAGGGAGGAGGGGAAAGAGGGGAGGAGGGAGGGAACGAGAGAGGGGGGAGGGATGATGGTATAAGAACTTCATCTAACCTAATTTAACTTACCCTTACCTCACCTAGCCATTCCTAACCATAACGGTCCTACCTTAACACCATTAACCTCACCTAATTTAACTTATCCTTATGTGTACGTATCCTACTGTACCCTCGCTAACCTATCCGCCTTAACCTATCCCATTCTAACATCCTCTAACCTAATCACATCAAACTTATCCTAACCTAACCTATCCTAGCCTACCCACACCTCACTTTGCTCATCTCATCTAACCTATGCCACTTTAACCTGTCCTAACCTAACCTAAAAGGCCTAAGATATTAATAAGAACTGCTCAAACTTAAAAGACCATTTTTATATTTTCATGGTTGGATTTCCCTGGTGGGTAACTATGGTGGGCTTTTGTATGGAGGGATTTGTCTGGTGGGATTATGTCTGTGTACGGGGGGAGGGTACAGCCTGTAGAAGGGGTACAGTTGCCTACACAAAGATCCTTAAAGTGTTTCAAGCAGGAAGGTTGTGTGGAGTGAGCTGATACACGAGGACTATGAGGGAAGGACTGTGTGTGTTGAGCGTGTGTGTTTATTTTAATGTGTGCACGTATGCATAATATGTTTGTGTATATAACTTGGATGTAACCACGACATAATCCGTCCATAATCTAAACAGACATACTCTAACAGTAAGGACAAGACAGGTCCTCGGCCAGGGATTACCAGGGACGAGTGGACGAAAAAAGTGGCCCTCTGGTGGTGTTTGTAAGATGTTATCTACGCCCTAAAATATTTGGCCTCAGAGACGAGACTAACCTGAAATATGAGACTAATTTAATTATTAATAATTCACTAAAAAGTTTGACAGTAATCAGAGTGAAAATATTTATCCATGAAGTGTTTTAGGACGACGACGGAAAATGATGTTTTTATAATATTGCTTCTTGTCTGTGTAGATGAAAGTCGGTAGTAGTATATTGATGGATATGTATTACCTTGTTAAAACACAAACATATATATATATATATATATATATATATATATATATATATATATATATATATATATATATATATATATATATATATATATATATATATATATATATATATATATAGGTATTCTGGGTAATAAGTTCTATATACAGGAGAGAACACAAACACCTGTATAGTTTTGTAGGTTCGGTTTACTGGATAAGAGTATGTACACAGAGGTGGATAGCACTGCTCCCTAGCTAAGGTCCTGGTCAACTACCATAGACGACGTATGGCAAGTGATACATTAGCAGCTTCCATACGTCGCCAGGCACATTAATTAAGCGTGTGGGATATGGTAATAACATTGCCACACGCTGCTAGCTAGGCTGAATAAATATAAATGGAGCACATACATAATATACATACATAATACATAATCCAGCATACATAATATACATACACCTCCCTCCCCCCTATACGCTCATAGCAAAGTCTTGAGCGGACCTCTTCTTCTGGGTCCGTTCTGAGCGTCGAGGGACTTCATCACTGGGAAGGGTGTGGGACTCAACACTGGTGGCGGGGCCAGCAGAAGGCAGTGTTACGGGGCGGAGAAAACGGCGGTTCCTCCACCACACGAGACCACTGGGTAACCGCACCTGGTAGTCCCGTGACCTGCCGAGGCCCATGACTACGCCTACTTTGTCCCAACGTAGGGAGGTCGGGTCCTGAACACGGACTTGGGTACCGACACTCAACCTGGGGAGAGAACGGGCGTGGTCGTTGTAGCGGGCGACGACGTCCTGAACACGTTCGGCGGCTCGGCGATCACAATCCTCTGTCTTGACCTGCCACTCCTTGGAGAAGGATTGAGGGTGAGCAGGGACACAAGAACGAAGGGGGCGTCCATACAAAACCTGGGCAGGGGAGCGTCCGGTGTAGTTAGGTGTGTTGCGGAGTTCAAGAAGACCCCGGTCGAAGGCCTCGCAGTCAATATTCCCAAAAGGGGCCACCTTAAGGATGAGGTGCTTCAAAGATTTGACAGCAGCCTCAGCGTGGCCGTTGGACTGCGGGTAATGGGGCGATGACAACACATGCCGGACTCCCCATCGGTCAAGGAACGCAGCAAAGTCCCGGCTTGTGAACTGAGGCCCTCCGTCGGTTCGCAGGCGTACAGGAACGCCCACGTCACGGAAGTAGTGGCGGAACTTGCTGATGGTGGCGGCAGACGTCGTGTCATTACCGCCCTTGATGACAACCGGCCAACCAGAGAGACGGTCGACGATAACCAGGAAGGACTTTCCTGACACACAGAAAAAGTCGGCCGACACAGACTCAAAGGGGCGGGTGGGGTTGTCGTCACTCATGAAGGGTACCTGCTGCTGGCTGGGTTGTAATACGTGGCGGGGCTTACACACCTGGACAGCATTGGAGATGTCGGGGTCGATGCCAGGCCGGAACACAGTCTGTCGTGCACGTCGTTTGGTGGCCTCAGCTCCACGGTGACTGTCGTGAAGGCGAGCCAAGGCGTGGGGACGTGATGCAGCAGGGACAACTACCGAAGGAGAGGTGTCACTGGCCAGAGGTAGGGGTAGGGCGGCAGCAGGGTAGTTGCTGCTCCCTTCATGCACCCTGTTGGCGTAATTTACCTCGAGAATCGGTGTTGGGAAGTCCTGGGAGATGATGGCCAACTCTTGACAATGTCTGTAGGACAGCAAGGGAGTCGGGACACCATTATGCACGTCAATCCAGGCCTGACACGACCTGTTGCCAAAGGTGACATGTGCATAGAGTGAACCCAGGGCTGGGGCCATCTGTGAACCATCTGCCATGATGCAGAGGTCCTCGGGAGGCGGTCCTAGATCGCTTGGAGAGAGCCCCAAGCATCGCAAATGCTGGGGACCGATGACTGTAGCATCAGCGCCGGTGTCGGGCAACATCTGAAGACGGGATGACACACCGCCGTAGGTCACGATGACGCTGATGTACTGGGGGACTTTGGTCCTGGGATGCGAGGAGTACACCCTCCTAAAATGGGTCGGGCTTTGTCCAGGGTCGTCGTGCCTCTGATTTGGCGACTGTGGGCGGCCCTCACTGGTAGAAGGGCGCCGAAGCTTCCGCCGACGCTGTCCCTTGGGTTCGTGGGTAGGGCAACACTTGTCATAGTGGCCCAGACGACCGCACACATTGCACTGTACGTACTTAGCTGGGCACCGCACTGTGAGCGACCAGTGGCCCATACGGTCACAACTGTTGCAGGTAGACTGAGCAGCTGGACACACCTGTGTTCCGTGCTGCTTACCACAGTTGTTACAAAATGAACCGGGCGTGGACGTGGTGGGCGAAGGCGTAGGAGCAGACTTCTTGTCCTTCTTGTACCGGGAAACAGCGCGTACAGCTGTAGGGGGAGCTCGGATGGCAGAGGTGGCACACCTGGCAGCCTCATAGGAGCGACATATCGTCAACACATCCTGAAGAGAAGAGGAAGAGTCGAGGGAGGTGAGGCGTTGGACAAGTTCCTCGTCCTTAACACCCATCAGGATCACCTGCTTCAACTGGGTCTCCTCGCACTGCTGGTGGTGGCCTAAACATATATCTACCTCTTCCGAGGCTCTCTTAAGACGTACATAAAAAGCGTCAAAAGACTCACCCTCCATTTGTCTGCAGCTAAACAATTCCCTCCTGCGCAGAGCTTCATTCTGCTGTCCTTTGATGTGCCGTTGTAGAACGTCCAGTACCTCCTCTACAGACAGCGAAGAGGTTGGGGGTACCTGCAACGTATGTTCTAAGACACGCTGAACTTCCAAGGACAGGCACATACGC
>NW_024717435.1:0-33817 GCF_018991925.1 Homarus americanus | reverse complement strand
TTTGTGGCCGCCAGGTACCATTTGGCTGATTGGGAACCAGAATGAGTGCATGAAGGAAGCTCTTTTTGATGTGGAGCTTGGTAGTCTTTCTGAGGTGATTCTTGATCTGTTGCACACTTGCTGGAACTTGGATGTGTACGCTACTAGAACGTGTAGCTGCCTTGGCTGCTTCGTCTGCCACGTCGTTTCCTCCGATCCCTACATGACTGGGAATCCAGTGTAAGACGACTGGTCGGTTTTGGCTTTGGAATTCCTGTAGCTGTGCGAGGATCGAGGTGATGATGTGGACGTTGTCTCTTGGTTGGCTGTGTTGCAGCGCCTGCATGGCCGATTTCGAGTCCGTGTGAATTATGATGGCCTTGTTGTGTTGTGTTGCAGCATGTTGTAGGGCCTTTGAGATTGCTACCAGTTCTGTTTGTAGGGTGGAGCAGTCATTAGAAAGTCTCCATTGGAGGGTCTGACCTTGGGTGTAGAAGGCCGCTCCGGATCTATGATGTTTTGGGTCCACCGAGCCGTCTGTGAAGTATGATGCTGCATCAGCCGGTGTCTCGGTGGCTATGGCTTCGAGAGTTATTTTTTTGAGGTCCTCCTTCTGGAGGTTGGCTTTACTATCGCCTAGGTCGGTAAATTTGAGTGTGGCTGGTGGAGGGCTCAATGGTGGAGGAACAGCGTAACCATTGTCTCGTGTGTCTTGGTTGTTCTTGAAGAGTGTTTCTGCTTGCAGGTGTCGGATGACCTCGCTTGCCTCGTGCGACCAGGTGGCCCCTCGCACTCTGTGGTCGAGGTGGAGGGAGGCACTGATTCGAATCTTGGCAACTGTGGGCTTGTCTGCTCTACAGATTTTGGCGAGGAGACCGGCTGTCACCTGCTTGACTCGTACTGCCAGGGGTGGTAGTTCGGTTTTCATTTGCAGATTGCAAATTCTGGTCCACATGGGTGCTCCGAGCATGGTCCTGAGAGCATTGTTTTGGATGACTTCTAGCTTAGCTATTTGGTCTTCTCTCAGTCCAATGAGTGCTGGAGCACTGTAATCTACCAGCGATCTGATGGCGACCGTGTAGTAGGCTTTGAGCACATGAAGGTTTGCTCCTGCGGATTTGCTGGTGAGCGACCTCATTATATTGTGTCTGCTCTTCGTCCTGTGCCTGAGATACTCGAGTTGCGGCTTGAAGGTGAGTTTCTGGTCAAACCAGATTCCAAGACACTGGTGGGCATTGGTCCAGACTACCGGCGTGTTTTGTATGGAGAGCATCTTGTCTGGTGTGTCTGTGCAGATGGCCATCGCTTTCGACTTGGCTGGATTTATCTTGAGTCCAAGTCTGTTGCACTCCTCTTCTATAAGTTGGAGTGCGTGTTGCGTGTTGGCTAGTCAGTTCGATCCTCTTACTATAAGCTGTAAGTCGTCTGCATAGCATAGGAGCTTGGCTGTTTGTCTGAAAGGAAGTTTGACTAGATTTTCCATCAGGACATTGAACAGCATTGGACTGAGGATGCCTCCTTGTGGGGTTCCGTTTTCTTGGACCCTGTAGCTTGAGGTTGCTCCCTGAAAGCGTACTCGTGCTTTTCTCTGTGTGAGGTAGTTCTGGATCCACCCCAGCAACCTTCCTTTGACGCCTTTTTTAGCTAGCGTAGTTGTAATGGCCAATGGATTTGCTAGTTCGAAGGCTTTCTCCAGGTCGAGGAAGACCACCAGAGCTGGTTTGTTGTCCACTGTGCTGAGTATCTCGGCGATGTTGTTGCCTGTGCCGGTGTTCTCGGTGTAAGCAAAGATGTGAGGATGTGGGCTGCCTACTTTCCACTTGAGTCGGTTGAGAGCCATTCTTTCTCCCGTCTTCGCTATGCAGCTGAGAAGGGAGATGGGCCTCGGTTTGTCTGGTTCTCTGGGCTTAGGAATGGGCTGTATATCTGCCTTCTTCCATTCCGGTGGGAGTCTTTGTGCTGTCCACGAAGCATTGATGGCTTGCAGCAGAGCCTCGTGTCCGGCTGTACCGGCATGAGAAAGCATGGAGTAGGTTATCCTGACGGCCCCTGGAGCTGTGTCCTTGCTTCGTTTTAGCGACTTCTGGAATTCTTGCTGGTTGAATGATCTGTCAGTGTCATCTTCACTGTTGCAGGCCTCTTCGATCATCTGGAGTCTGACCTGTCGCAGACGCCGTTGTGTCTCCTCCGCCTGTCTCGGGAGGTTTTTCGTTGCTGCTCGGTCAGAGAACAGTTTTGCAAGTCTCTCGGCTTCCTCTTCTGGGTTGGGATGGGTTGGTGGTGGTGGTGTTGCCTTCCCAGATGCCCTTCGGATCTGGGCCCACATCTTGCCAAGGGAGGTGTGCTCGTTCAGTTCGGAGCACCACTTGAGCCAGCTTACGTTTTTTATTTCTTCCTTCTCTTCCCTGGCATCCTTAACTATGACTTGCAGGAGATGTCTGTTTGTTGCCGTGGGATGTCTCCTGTAGTTTCTTCGGGCCATGTTCACTCTGTGGTTGAGTTCTTTCACCCTGGGACAGTAGTACCAGTAATCATTGTACTGTCTTGATGTGGGTTTTGTTTTTGGGATAGCCTCTTCTGCCGCTTGGTGAAACGCCTCAACCAATTGGTGGTGGAGGGTTGTCTCATCCACGGGTGCTGCGCCGGCCGGCTGTGATTTTTCGCGCCACTTAGCCAGGTGTTTCTTAAAGAGTCCCCAGTCTGCCTTTTGGGTATTGTATCTCCATCTCGGGGGGGTGGAGTGGGGAGTTTGTTCACCTTCAGCGTTGTTAGGGTGGCGAAGTGGTCGCTGGTCAGCGTGGGGTGTATCTGCCAGGAGGCCGAAGGCTGTAGTGCACTGGAGACGAAGGTTAGATCTAGCCTTCCTCCCCTAGTGTGGGTGGGCTCTCCGGTGTTCAGGAGGCAGATCTCGGGTGTATCTTGCAAGGTGGTGTATAGGTGTAGGCCGTCTTCATTTGTGGGGCTTGCCGAGCTTAGGAAGGGATGATGTGCGTTGAAATCCCCTCCTATGAGTGTGGCGTGGTCAGCGGCCGAAGCAAATAATTGAGTAACCTCCAGTGAGCCCCTTGGGTTCTTGTAGATGTTGTGAACAGTTAGTTCCCGTTCTTGGAGGGTTACTTTGACGGCCTGTGTCTCGATGTTTTCCCCACATGGGAGTTGCTGCGTGACATCGGCGGAGGGTATGTTTGACTTGACCAAGATCATACATCCTCTTGTTGTCGCCTGCGTGAAATGCCTCCTGTATGTCTCGTAACCGCTGAATTTGAAACAGTGGCGTTCTTGTAGAAGTGTTTCTTGTAGGAGTATGATGTCAAGCTTGTCCTTGGCTGCTGCTTCTTGTAGGAGGTGTTTCTTGTTTTTGATGCCCTGAGCATTCCATGTTAGGATGTTCAGGGTGCTGATGTTTTCCACCACTGTTTCATCGGGGACTTCTGGTGGTCCTCGATGGAGATGTCCAAGTTCGATTCCAACTGGATCAGGTTCATATCTTCGTGTTCTGTGGTTTTTGCCTTCTGGGCCGTGGTTCGGGTCAGGGGAGTTGAAACGTCCAGTTTCTTTCTGGGAGCTGTCGGTATCTTGGGTTCTCTGGTGGCCTTCTTCGGTGTAGAGTGTACCTCGGCTGTCACTCGTGTGAGGACCGGCGTGGCTTCCTCCACTGAGTTGGCTGGAGCTGTGGCGACTTGCCCGAGGACGCTCCCCATGAGTATTTGGAGCTGTGTGGGTTGGATCTTGTGGCCCAGTAGTCCGGCTAGGCCCTCCGCGAAGGTTGTCAGTACCTTGGCTAGGTCTGATACGTGTATCATTCCTTCTGGTGCCTTGGTGTGTGCTTCTTTTGTCTTTCTCGTGGTTGTCGTTGTCTGCTGCTTGGGTGGCTGAGGTGTGGCCGTAGTGAGGCCAGGAAACTGGGCTGCACTTTGGGTGTTGACTGGCTGAGGAGGTTGTCTTTGTTGTTTTGGCCTTTGGGTTCCCCACACGAAGGTACTTGGTGGGGCTGGTGTGTAGGCGGTGGGGGCCGGTCTTGCTGCTGGTCGGTTTGCCTGGACCCTCTTTGTTCTCTCGGAGCATCCAGGATTCCAGGCGTGGTGTTTGCCCCCGCAGTTGGCACACTTGGGGGCAATTTTTTCCCCATTTTTCAACTTGGTGAGGCAGGAGTGTGTGCCGTGCTTCTGTGCGCAGACTGCGCAGATTTCCTTGTACGTGCACCTTGTCTGATGGTGCCCGTATTTCTGGCATCTGAAGCACCGCAGGGGCTCTGGGACGAAGGGCCTCACTTCGTAGATCCTCCAGGTTTTGAGGTCTATGGTGCTGGGGGGTGAGCCGTAGTGCGTTATGAGCACTTGTTTCGTGGTGGCCGTCTTGTCGGACAGGGGAGAGCATCTCTCGGCTTTTAGGATCTTCGGGTGGTTCTCCAGGGGTTCGAGAGGTAGTTCCTTTGGGTACCGGAGGACTACCGACTTCATCAGTTTCTGGGCGGGGTCCAGCTTTGTTGATGCAACGGTGGTGGTGTTTTGCAGGTAAGTGTCGAGGGTGGTGGCGGAGTCCTTGTCTTTGGGGTGAATAATCATCTCCCCCTTTAGGTTGGGCCGCACTGAGAACTTGGCCAGTGGATTTAGCTTTTCCATCTGTGACGGCGGCATATGTTGTTTTTGCGTCCGTTTTCGTGATCCGGAATTTTGGCAGTGTCGTTGGAGGTGAGCTGGTGGTGGTGATGGGTGCCTTTTGGGCTGCTTGACGGCATTCGTTTCCCGAAAAAGCACGTCGGCGTTTCTTGTTTTCTACCTTCGTCCAGTTGTCCTCAGTGGCGGTAGCAGTGGTGGTGGAGTTGTTGGAGGTGGTGGCAGTGTTCCTACTTTTCAGGGCTTCATTGAAGCCGCGTAACTGGTCCGCTTTCTCTGTGCGGAGCCTGTCGTAGTTCGGGTCGTCAGGTTGGCGGTTCAGGCGGGGGTCGCGGTTAGGAGGGCGTACGCGCTCCATAACCGTTTTTTTTTTTTTTTTTTAGATCCTACCTATTCCGGTTGAGTAAATAGCAGAGGAATTTCAGCACTCCCCACTGGCTGGTGGTCGTAGAGTGGTTCCTGAGCTTCTCTCCCGGAGCCCCGTTGGGGAAGCCTACTTCCTAGTGTATGTGACTGCTCACTTATAGACGTGAGCTAAGTGTGCCTATTTGGGAAGGATAAGGATTGCTACCCTCTTTCCAGGTGGACCCGCACGATCACGGTTTTCCTGGAAAGACTCGGCTGGGATGGGTTTTGCTCCAACCCCCTTTCGTGTTCACAATCTCCTGGGAGGGAGGTGAACAGTTAGAGGGGGGACCGCAGGACGAATACACTTTTGAGGGTGCAGGTCCCTAGGTCAGAGCGAAAAAGGAAAAACAGTAGTAGAAGGAAAAGAGCTCAAACCACGCCGGGAATATCGCGCTATAACTGCTCTCCAGCTGGAGTGTGGGTCACTCACACCACCAGTGGGGAGGGCAAGCTAATGCTCGATAAACCGAGAACGCTCGTGAGTTGTTGTGGACGATGACAGTCGTGGGTGGTCCGGTCCGGGAAGATGGCCAACAATGGCACAAGGGAGAGGGCGGTCTTCACAGTTCCGGGTCCAGCAGGAGGTCTTGTTGAGAGGTCTTCTTAGTTCGGGAGCGAGTACAAAACAAGGTGTATATATACAGAGGAGGGTGAGATCAGGTCCATAATGGTCAGGTATTAGGTAATGACCCTACTAATCTTTAAAAAGCACAGCAACGGTCGGTAGTCAGGTCAGAGGGTAAGGTGATCCAACCTTCTCACCTGGTTACAAATCATCTTAATTACAAAATTGTCCAGTTTGTACATGCCATTACTCAAATTCATGTTGACTGCTTCGATATGTTTAATGAGACTAGATTCTATAATGTTCCTACTGTCAATTGAATTACAAGGTAATATTGAGGAGGCTTTATCCCAGTCAATGCAATGCTTATTGTCCCTCAGATGAACAAACAGAGCATTGGATTCCTGGCCTGTCCTAACACTATATTTATGTTGTTTAAGTCTAGTTACAAGATCTTTACCTGTCTGGCCTAAGTAAAACATATTACATTCCTTGCAAGGATCTTTATAAATTCAACCAATTGTGTTGTTGGTGAAGTTCTTGATTAACATTTGTTTAACAGTGCATGAGTTTTTAAATACCACATTGACGTTCCAGGTTTTTAGTTGAAAAGGAATTTGAGAGAAATTTTTGGGAATGGTAATACTAAGAGATTCTTATGGTCATGGGTGGGCTTGGGATCAGTTCTATAAAAAGATTTCTTAGTAATGTTCAGGCATTTGTCTATGAAAGATCTAGGGTATTTAAGGTTTGAGCCAATATTATAGATATATTTATATTCCTCATCAATGAATTCCGGGCTGCAAATTCTCAAAGCACGTAAAAACATTGTTGAAAATACTGACTGTTTGACTCTATTATGGTGGGCAGAATAATAATGAATGTATGAACACACATTAGTAGGTTTTCTATAAATACTGAACTTAAAGGTGTTACCTATTCTGTGTATCAGACAGTCTAGGAATGGCAATTTACAGTCATGCTCTAACTCCACAGTGAATTTGATCGAGGGGGCTAAGTTATTAAGTTGTGGCAGGAAAGCTTTTAGGTCCTCATTACTTGGCCAGAGACATACTGTAATTCATCATCTACATATCTAAACCAGACTACTGAAGGTGGTAAAATATACTTAATAGTTTCTTTTCAAAGAATTCCATATATAGGTTGCTTAATACAGGTGAGAGTGGATTACCCATTGCCATACCAAATTTTTGAGCAAAATATTCTCCTTTGATTTCAAATTTACAATCCTTAATACATAGTTTGATAAGTTCGATGAAGTCGTCTTTCGAGACGGGCAATGAAATATTGTCCACGGAATCTATGAGGAACTCTAGAAATCATCAACTGGGACCTTTGTAAAGAGTGATGTTACATCAAAACTGACCAGTTTAAAATCATAATTAATATGTAAGTTATTGAGTTTATCAACCAAATCCATATTATTCTTGCTATTAGAGTTAGAAATGTTGCCAACTAGGGGATTAGGCAAAGAAACTAACCATTTAGATAATTTATATATATATATATATATAAATATATATATATATATATATATATATATATATATATATATATATATATATATATATATATATATATATATATATATATATATATATATATATATATATATATCCTGAGGGAATTCATGACTTTTAAATACAACTTTTTTTGGGTACTGTGGGGTTCAAGATGTTTGGTTCACACTCAGGATGGGATGGAGAAAGGAAACTCACAATGTGCTCTCATGTATACATGTTGTATTGGATGTACAATGCAGCTTGGTGCTGGGAAGGCAGCATGGTTACAAGCGTGATGTAGAGAGAGCTGGTTGGTGAGGGTGCTCAGAGGAGGACAGCTTGTGGGTCACCATGCTCGCCGGGGAGCGAGGACCGCCAGGCAGGCGGAGGAGGAGGAGGTGTTGCTTGCTGGTTGGTGTGGGTAGAAAGAAGGCAGGTCGATACGATACGACGTCTTTAGTTATGAGGTGAAAGAAGATTATTAGGGGTTGAAGGAAAAGTGGTGAAACTGAAATACAGTACGAGTAGAAAGAATCTGGGCTCAACCAGATCGCTTCATCTTCTTATTGGAGTTTTATATTTGTTCTGCTCCCTTGGGTCGTCAGACCTTTGTATTAATATTGGTTTATTTATATAATGCTGCTTATTATTATTATTTTTATTATTGTTGGAGTTAGTGAGCCCGCCCAGGTCCTTGTGTAACTGGGAGGGTAGTCACATATTTTTTTTTTTCTTTTTTTTTTCTTTTTTTGAGGTGTTAGTTAAGTGTTAGTTGTGTTGGTCTAAAGGTACACTGTATAGAGAGGCCTGCCAGGTTCTTAGTGGAGCTGATAGGTCACTCTCATCTTTATTCCTCTATTAATGTTTTATGTGTAAATGTGTACAGTATATTGGGGCAGGAGGTGGTTCAATTACTTCTTCTTGGCTGATGTAGCTGGGAGGGTAATCACATTATTATTATTATTATTTTTTTTTTTTTTTTTTTTTTTTTTTTTTTTTTTTTTTTTTTTTTTTTTTTTTTTTCTCTTACTAAGATGTTAGTTCAATGTTAAATGTTAAATGTTAAATGTTAAATATTAGTTATGTTAGTCTAAAGGTACATTGTATGGAGAGGCCTACCAGGTTCTTGTGGAGCTGGTAGGTCACTCTCATCTTTTATTCTCTCTATTAATGTTTTATATGTATATTGGGGCAGGAGATGGTTCAATTACTTTCTTCCTGGCTGATTTAAACCAACTGTGTTCTTGGAATCCTTCGTTGTCTATATTATTTATCCAGTTTTGATATGTTTCTGTGTTAAGTTCAGTCACTTTTTTCCAAATATTTGCAGCTTTGTTGTGTATTTCTACATTGATTGCTAAGAGGTTTGCTCTCTTGTGTAGCTGTTCATTATTGATGTGGTCTGTATATTTTATGTTATATATAAATCTGAGGGCTATATTTTGTACTGTTTGTAACCTTTTAATGCTCGTTTTACTAAGAGTGTTCAATGGGATGGGTGGGTAGTCCATAATTGATTTGACAAGGGCTATATAAATCTTTCTTTTGTTATTAATGCTAAGGTTCTTAAAGCGTTTTATTTTTGATAATCTTATTCTTGCCTGTCGTTCTTTATCTTTTAAGTATGTTATATATCCTCTTTTTGTTAGTTTTAGTCCAAGCATCCTGCCTTCAGTGTCGTATGGGTATAGTTCCTGGTCGACTATTACTGGACTTGTTTTGATCTTGGCTATTGGTATTATCTTGAATTTGTTCTTATTTGTCCTGATTTTCCATTTTTTCTCAAAATCATTTATATTTTTTATCGCTCTTACCGTGTAGAGTGCCATAAATTGGGTTGATTTTCCTGGGTATGATACTATTTGAGTAATATCATCAGCAAACATTACATATTCGCTAAAGGGGGTAGGTTGAGGTGTGTCTGAGGTATAAATTGTATATAGTGTTAGAGAAAGACATCCTCCTTGAGGTACTCCACTCTCAAGATTAAACATAGTTCCCATAAAGTTTCCAATTTGAATTTGTGCTCTCCTATCATCTAAATAGTTATACAATATTCTTAGCAAGTGTTCGTTAAGTCCCAATTTTAATATTTTATATTTTAAGCCTAAATGCCAAACTTTATCAAAAGCCTTAGAAACGTCCCTTAAAATTATATTGATCTGGTTCCCCTTGCTTTTTTCTATTGCAATTATTTCCGTTATTGTAGCTATTGCAGTTAGGATATTTCTATTGGGCATAAATCCATGTTGTCTATTGTTAGTTTTCCCATGTTGTGTTAAAAAGGCTATAAGTCTTGAACTTAATATTTTTTCCAGTAGTTTCCCGGTAATTTCTAATAAAGATATTGGCCTGTAGTTTAATATTTCCTTATTGTCCTTACCCTCCTTGGGAATAAATATCATTTTAGCATATTTTAGTTTGTCTGGAAAGTAACCGGTTATTAAGCATGCGTTATAAATGTTTAATAGTGTTTTTAAGATGTTTTCAGGTAGATTCATGATCATATTTCGTGTAATACCTGTGAACCCGGGGGCTTTTTCCTTAAACTTCCTCAAACAGTGCATCATTTCTCCCATGGTTATTATTTATTAGGTA
The DNA here is from genome assembly GCF_018991925.1 of Homarus americanus. Taxonomy (NCBI): domain Eukaryota; kingdom Metazoa; phylum Arthropoda; class Malacostraca; order Decapoda; family Nephropidae; genus Homarus; species Homarus americanus. Next base: position 24,128 of record NW_024717435.1, on the reverse strand, counting down.
ATAAGTTATAGTCTATATATTGCTTTGGGGTGGTTCTATGTATGTGTCTTCCCATTTCGTCTCCAATCCTTTCTTCGTGTTCACTCTCAAAATCTTCATTTTCCTCATCTAATATTTTAAAAACTTTTACCCATTCCCTTTTCAATGCTGAGTCTTGTTCATTTTCCTCGTGCAATTTTGTTCCATTTTGGTCTTTAATGTATGGTGTTTTTTGCTTGTTGTGCCCCATCATCTTGTTTATGGAAGTCCAAAATGTTTTTGTGTCTTTAGTCTTGTCAGCCGCCATTATAATATCATTCCATTTTTTATTGTTTGCTTCCTTACATGCGTCTCTTAATTTTATCTGTAGTGCTGTCTGCGTCGTATATAGCCATCTGTTACTGCCGTGCCTTTCCATATACGTGTTTATTTCATTGTAATGGGTTAGAATTAATTTAACTTCTTCTGGTAGTCTGTTGTTGGGTAATGTTCTAAAGTGTGAAGTAGGAGTGTGTTTGGTTATAGATGTTTTTATTGCTGAGTGCAGTCTATCCATTTCTGAGTCTATGTCTTCTGTTGTTTTCCCTTGTAGGTTAATCGAGTGGTGATTACCTAAGTCGTCTTTGAAGCTGTCCCAGTCTGTTTTACTCATTTTCAGTCTCTTTTTTATTGGTATCTGTATGGGGCTTGTTGACAGTGTTAGTATAATTGGCAGATGGTCACTGCCTGTAAGAGGTCCTTGTATTATATGGTAATTGAAAAAGGCTTTGTTGTTGGTAAAAATTTTGTCTGGTGTCGATTGTGTATTGTGATTTCTCCAGGTTGGAAAGTTAGGACCTAGATGATTGATTTTCCCTAGGTTTATTAATTGATTAAGGGCGTTTCCCACGGCGTTATTATTTGTATTGTCGAAAATCCTGTGTCTGGCGTTAAAGTCTCCTAAGATGTACATCGGATGACTGTTGTTAGCCAATTTTAATAGGTCTTCTATAGGTAAGTAGGGTCGTCTCGGTGGCAGATAAGTAGTAGCAATAATTACGTCTCCTTGAGTTGTATTTATTTTTATTGCTAGAAATTCATCCTGGAAGTCATCGATTAGTTTAAATTTTAAGTTTCTTTTAACCGCTATAGCTACTCCGTCATTTTTCTCGCCCGATTTATTTCTTTGGTTTACATAATAGTTAAAGAGTTTTATGTTGTTGTTTTCTGTCTCACCGTGACTGTTTATTAGTATAATGTCAGGGTCAATTTCTTGATATATATTACTTAGGTTAATTCTCTCGGTCTTCCGGTTTCTTACGTTGTATTGTATTATTCTTAAAGTTCTTACTGCTTGTCTATTGTCCATTAGTTCTTATACTTGGATTGTGGCAGTTGGAGTGGAGACCAATCGTCCTGTTTCCCGCTTCTGACTCTTCTAAACTCTGACGGGTCTACTATTTTAAAGTCATTGGTAGTAATCTTTAGTTTGACCATAGTGATTAGTGTCCAGACGTAATCTTCACTTAGGTATTTTTCTTGATATGTCCACTTGTATATCCCTCCTTCACAGTTTTTTGCAATTGTCCCTCCTGTTGGTCTCGATGTTGGGATTCCATGTTTTGTTGTGGTGATAACTTTTAATCTAATATCTTCAGCAGATTCAGGTTGTATATTGTGATCAGTCTCCATCTAATCTTCTCTCCTCCTTATCCTTTGTCTTGGAGTCTGTCCTTTTGTTATTTCTATCTTCTCTTTGTCACTTCTAGTCATTTGTCTGGGATCTCTATCAGTCGCTTGTGTTCCTTGTGTATCAGCTGTTGCTCCTTGCTCAAACCTTTGTTTGTCTAGCTGTAGTCTTTCTCTCAGTTCGCTTGAGTCTATTGCCTGAAATGCTTTTTCGGATTCTGGATTCTCTGGGAATATCATCTCTGGTAGGTTATTTAATTTAAACATTTTCCTTAACTCCTCATTGTATGATCCGGGTGCAATGATATTGTGCAGATGTGCATGGATCATACTAATCATTACTTTGTCATGTATTGGTTCACTTAAGTTTAATATGGTGGATTCTGGTCTGTGAGCCTCTTGGACCGCTCTCTTGGCTATTTCGACGTATGTCGTATCCTTCTTTTCTTGTTCCTTTTTCTTTGTTTCTTGTTCCTTGTACTTTATCATGTGTTTTTTTATTGGGCATGCCATTGCTAGCGTCCTGTGTCCTATATATGCATTCCCGTTTCTCTTACAGTTGAGACAGCCAACATGTGTGTTCTTACATTCAGTGTAGGTATGGTCGTCGCCTGCACAATCTGAGCAGTACTTTTTATCTTTTTCTGGACAGTCCCTCGTTGTGTGTTCTTAATATTTATAACAGGAAAAGCAAGTTTGCAGACTGATGAATGTTCCTTCTTTATGTGATGAGGCGTTACTGACATGTTAAATATTAGAAAGCCCTATTGTAATACTTTTTCAGCCATTGAAACTTCTTCGAAGGTAATCTTGAAAACATGAGTGTAGTCTTTTATCTTGATGACTTCCTCGATCTTCATCCAACTGTTTTGGCGTTCCAGTTCATCTTTCAGATCTTTAGATCTCTTCCTCCCGATCTCTTGGTCGACTTGACGAACGAAAACTGATCTTTTTGCTTTTTGATTTAGTGGCATGACAACAACAAGTCCTTCATTGTAAAATACATCTCTGGCTTCTTTTGAGAGGATTTTGTCTGAGTCAAAGTTCATCATTACAGATTACTTTGAAACCTTCGTTGGTGCTAAATATTCTTGTTAGTGGGACTTGCAATTTGTTATAAGTGATTTCTGCCACTTTTCCTCTTCCAATAGAGTGTCCCTTATCTCTATGTTTTATTCTAATGCTTGTAGTCATCTTCCTTTATTACATTCTAATCCTACCTATAACACAGGGCTCCTGCCTGGGAGCAGTGACCCCGCCCCCCCCTCTTGGACGGGCGTCAGGCTCGTAGGGTTCTGCACCCAGGTTACCTGTGACTATAGTTATGTCTAAAAAGTTGCCACCTACAGGTGACCCCCGGACAAGGGGTGCCTTGCACTATCACAGGTTCCCTTGCCGGATCGACCGTATCTCTTAGTCCCGCCTCCCGTTCAAGGAACGGAGTGCATGAGGGGGATGAAAAAAGGAAAGAAGAGGACTTAGAGAGTAGAGACAGTCTCCCTACCACGCCACGTTCTGTTAGCTAATCAGAGCACCGCAGTAAACGTGCTTGTATCACGCCACCGTGGGGCACCACTGATTGGCCAATCCAGGACGTAGACGCACGGGTAGTAGTCAAAATTTGGGGAGCCCAAATATATGTTTTTCAGAAGTTGGAATGTTTCGTACAATCTGAGATGGTAATTGCACCGTCGCTATGTTGGGTAAGTACAATCACTAGGATTGAGTGTCCTATCACAACGAAGTTGCAGATTGCTCAAACATGAAGCAGAAGAGGCAAGTCTTCACAGCTCCGGGTCCAGCAGTCAATGCTGAACCTATCTCTCTCTTCTTCTAGCTACAGCCTCAGCAAGCTTTACCACCTCCTCCACGCTGCCTGGCGGCCCTCGCTCCCGCCGGCGAGCATGGCGACCCATAAGCTGTCCTCCTCTGAGCACCCTCACCAACCAGCTCTCTCTACATCACGCTTGTAACCACGCTGCCACTTCCCAGCACCAAGCTGCATTGTACATCCAATACAACATGTATACAGAGAGCACATTGTGAGTTTCCTTTCTCCATCCCATCCTGAGTGTGAACCAAACAACCAGTACCCCACAGTGTGTGTGAAACATGCCGTTTTTTTCTTTTTCTTTCTTCTTTTTTTCTTTTTACGGGGAATAGCTCACCCAGGCACAGGTCATCGACCCACAACGGGGCCTAGGGGGCGAAAAAATAAGAGTAAAAATAAATTAAAAATAGTAAAGAAAAAGAGTATACTAATCTACATGAAAATTGTGACCGAGTCCCAGGTTGCTGACCTGACTTTCTGCCACATTTACACACAATTGCACGGTCTCAATTGTTTCGCATACTATTGACAACTAAACATGCATACATTGTTTCTCACTTTTATTATTATTATTATTATTATTATTATTATTATTATTATTATTATTATTATTATTATTATTATTATTATTATTATTATTATTATTATTATTTATTTTATTTATTTTATTTTTATTTATTTATTGGGCAACCCCCTACATCCTAGTGTAAGGTTAAGCGCAGAAGTGTTTACAGCGCCCATCAGGGAAGCATGCTAAGTTCATGCTTGCCTTTATGTGCAGGGAGGAGGGTGTGACGGCCTGGCATCCAGGGTGCCTTGGGAGCGCGCCTCCACCCACAAAAGCAGTCCCACTCAGTGATGCCAACAGCAACACTGCGGGTTCGCCTCCAGCACCTGAAATCAACAGCAACACCTCCCCACCCAGGGGGCAGTGTTCCAGGTCCAGGGAGGAGGGGGTGACGGCCTTGCACCCCAGTTGTCCTGGGAGGTCTCCTCCATCCACAATAGCAGTCCCACTCAGTGATGCCAATGCGGCCGGATCGCCTCCACCACCTGAAGTCAACAGGCACAGTGACTCTCCTTCGTTAGCCAATGCAGGTCAGGTTAAAGCCTGCCAAGTAAGTGTACTAGTGAACAATGACAGTGATAGTGTTAGTGGAGCTTCTGAAGGAGCTCGTGCCTCCTCTCATAATGATGCCAACTTGAGGGTGAGTAGCCAGAGCGAGACCGATAGTGATGGAAGCATGGATGGGGAGAATGAGCCCCAGACTGCCAGCGTGGTCTCTATAATAGTCCTAGGTCTGAAGACTGTTCATGACCCTGTAAGTTTTCCATTTTTTTACGGAGGAGGAACTCGCGGGACTGATGAAGGAACCCACGTATAAAAATCCTACTGGAATAAGGGCTGTGAAGAACATTATCAGGAAATCCAGAGGTACAGAAATTGGAATGGTCAGCTTATTGGTCAGGCTGATCTATGAAGCCAGCGTGCGACTCTCTACGCTAAATTCAAGGTGGGAAAAGTAACACGAACGCTAAGGTTCATTTCATGGAACATCCGGAGTGTTAATCGCAGAATTAATGATCTACAATGGTTTGTTAAAGTTTTTGACATTGATGTAATTGGTTTACAAGAACCTTACACGTCCAGCACCCAGAAGAAAGTTGCACCCAGGATAGCTGGGCTTACAGCATATAATAGTGGAGCAGGAAGTGGCCTGCTCACTTATGTAAAGAATGGTCTGGTCTGTAAATGGATTAAAACTCACAATGATGAAAGTATTCACTATCAACAATTTACAGTAAAGACAGCAAACAGTCAATTTTCGCTGTATAACATCTATGTTCGGTGTAATGAACTGCGAGCGGACGTGTTGTCAAAGCCATCAGGTAACAATGCTATGCTGTGTATGGGTGACTTTAACTCTCGTCACACTATCCTCGGTGATGTCCAGTGTAACTCTAATGGGAGGGTGTTCGTGAATTACATCAATAATCATAATATCACTGTATACGACACAGACAAAGTGACACATCTGATGGGGGGCAGACTTGATTATGTGATTGGGTATAACCTAGTAGACAGTAATGTCAAGGCTAAGGTCATCTCAGACTACCTTGTCAGTGATCATTATGCAATACTTACTGAATACACCGTTGCTGATGTCAAGTGTGAACCCCATCCTAAGCTCAGAATTAATATCCCAGATAATCTTAAACTGCACTTCAAGGCCTACATCCACAGATGGTATGCTGGATATACACCTGGGTCAGTGGATGAATTTTGCTGTGATCTTGTAAATGTCATTACCACATATTATACCACCTGGGTTAAGTCAAGGAGGAAGGGGGGCAGCACTAAACCACCTCTGTGGACACATGACCCCATCCTCACCACGAAGGAGAGAATGTAAAACAGCTTGCCAACACTTATAAGCAAAATAAAACTAATGATAACCTTTTGGCATTCCTCAAACCTAACAGAGAATTTCGGGAACTCAAAGGTCAGGTGAGAAACACCTATTGGGAACACTTCTTACAGGAGATCAATAGAACAACCACTCTAGCAGAAATGTGGAACAAAATTAGAGCCATTACCAAGTCACCCACCCCAGTCAAGCTTCATCACAACCCTGCAGAATATGCTGATATGCTATTAGACCAATGGTCTAGTGTGTCACAAATCACTTCCCTGCCTCCTGACATACAACAATATCTTAACACCTCACACATTAAAAGGGGTTTCAATATTGAAATAGCCTGTTCCTCACCAGACCTTACCGACCAGTTTCCTATAACATACCACGAACTAACAACAGCACTAATGAAAGGTGAGTCATCCTCCCCTGGTGAGGATGGCATAACCTATAACACCCTGAGATTGTTGAATGAGATCCCTAACCATCCACTGCTTGACCTGTATCAAATGAGCCTCACACAGGGTAATCTGCCTAAGACATGGACTCATGGAAACATAGTTCCAATCCCTAAAGCTAATTCTCCAAACTTCAGGCCAATTTCACTTACATCCTGTATGTGCAAAGTCCTTGAAAGAGTTGTTCTAAACCGTCTCATGTTTCAAGTCAAAGACAAACTGGCCCCTAATCTGTACGGGTTCATGCCCGGGCGTAGCACACAGACATGCTTTGCAGAATATCTTGTTCACTCAAAAGATAAGACACAAACAGCCTTCATAGACCTTAAATCAGCCTTTGATGTAGCTAATAGAGACATTATACTTGAGCAACTAGCTAATTTTGGCATCCAAGGTAACCTTCTGATATGGATAAAGGGTTATCTTTCCAACAGGTATGCCAGTGTTCTGTTTAGGGGAGTTAAAAGTACCAGAATGAGATCATTTGAGCTTGGCACGCCTCGGGGAGGAGTGTTAAGTCCTATGCTCTTTAATATACTGATGCACAAGCTTATTGCTGACATTCCAGTTCAGCCAAACGAAGCCGTAATATGCTATGCTGATGATATCTGCATTATGACACAAACCAAACTCAGGTTCCAAGCCTTGCTGGATGTATTTGCTCGGAGAACTGTTGAATGCGGTCTCATAATATCTGTTGACAAGACGAGGGTCCTCAATCCTCGTCCTGCTCACCCTTTGCCTCTTGACTATAACATTAACAGCATGCCCTTGGAACTATCTAGCTCCTATAAATATCTTGGAATTTGTGTGAATGACGCAAACTTTGTCAGCAACCTTCGTGACAAACTAATGCAGCGCATTAAATCCCTCAGAACCCTTGTTGGCAAGGGCTATGGAATTAACATCACCTATGCTCGTACTTTCTATCTTCACTTCATTCGTTCTGTAGTTGACTATCATGCTCTCCATCCTGTGACTATTCCGCCTAAACAACTCAACAGCCTTGAGGTAGTGCAAAATGAAGCCATGCGCATCATCCTAGGTTGCCCAAAATGAACCAGAATTGTAAACATGAGGAAAGAGCTCGGACTGCCCTCCCTATCTGAGAGGATAGCTCTACTTAATACCATGTTTTGTGTCAAAGTTTTGAAGAACAATGGTTCTCAAACTACAGCTCAAACTGAGTTGATGTTCTATCTAAGTAATCCCGACCATCTCGCCAACCTTCCACAAAAGACTCTCTTTGGGGCGTGGCTTCATAAAATTGTTGCAGATCTCCTGAAACTGAATGTCCCAATCATCCCAGACGAACCTATTAATGCCATTCCTCCTTGGCTGGACATATCAGTTCCTATTAATTACACTCCTGTTGGTAGTAAGCAAATGTTAAACACCGATGTGGTGAGATGTGTCACACTAGAAACTATTAACAGACCCATAGAGAGTATTAAATCAAGTGAATGTTATGCTTTTACTGATGGTTCTGTGCAGACAAACACAGGTAGAACAGGCTGTGCAATTGTAATATATAAAGAAAAAGAGATGATAGTGTCAAACAAACAAAGGCTGGACAACTGGGCCAGCACAACACAAACTGAACTAACTGGAATCTACTTAGCCACAGACTACCTCAAAGAAAATGGAGGTGGGGTGATATTCTGTGACTCTCAAAGTGCTTTGAAATCAATGAACAGCCCGTCAGGCTCTATGTCTAAAGTTGTATGTGATATTAAAAGGATTGTGATAACTGCCAATGAGAACAACTTTCGTATCGAATTTGTGTGGATTCCGTCCCATGTTGGAATCAGGTATCCTGACCGTGCTGATAGACAGGCCAATGAGGCATGTAAGAAAGAAAATGTTGACCGTGACCTTGGCCTGTCCAATGCTGTAATTAAAAACATTCAAGTCAGAATCATGAACTCTGATCTAGAAGAAGTGAGAAATGCAAAGAGACCTGACAGTTGTAGCATTAGTAAATATGACAAATTTTGTGACAAGAGGTACCGGTATGGCCAGCATAAGGACAGAACCAGACAATGTGATGTAGTCGTGGCCAGAATTAGGCTAGGATACAGACACATATGGCAAGTTAGTAACGCTGTACCCATACCGGAACACTCAGCATGTAAACTTTGTGATAAACCTTTAAAGCATACACTTGAGCACTATATTATTGAATGTGACACTGTCAAAGACTTCAGGCCACCTGACTTATTGTATCTTGAACTATGTAATTACTTCATTGCATCAGGTGTGCTTGAGGGCATTCTTGCTGTTTATCCCAAATTTGCTAGCCCACACTGATTAGTCTTCAATTAGAATATGACTCCAATGTATGTGATCCACTGACCTATATATACTGCTGATGAATATGATGTATTTCCTTCTTTGTGTACGAACCTATGTCCTGCATGGCAGTGAACAATGGCATTACCCACATGAATCTGACCTATATATAGTGTCAATGAATATGATGCATTCTTTGTGTACGAACCTCTGTCCTGTATGGCAGTGAAAAGTGACATTACCCACATGAATCCGACCGACGTATATGTATGTATGTGTGCGTGTGTGTGTATATATATGTACATGTATATGTGTATGTATATATGTATATGTATGTATATGTGTGTGTGTGTGTGTGTGTGTGTGTGTGTGTGTGTGTACATGTATGTATATGTACTGTCAATGAATATGATGCATCTCTTTGTATACGAACCTCTGTCCTGCATGGAAGTGAACAGTGACATTACCCATATGAATCTGACCTCTATACATTTATAGCTGTTAATGAATATGATGTATTTCTTTGTGTATGAACCTCTGTCCTGCGTGGCAGTGAGAAGTGATACCACCTTCAGTGTCAAGACCTGACTGAATTACTCAGAATAGGCAAACTGTACTACAAGCTTTGCCAATAAAATTGTTAACCTAATCCAACTTCCCTTTATGTCCTTCATGAGTTAAGGGTGTAGAAGCCTGAAGAGTCAAGGGCGTAGAAGCCTGAAGAGTCAATGGTTTATGTCATCAAGTTATTGGAAGCTCCAACAACTCCCTGAATACGAATTCGCAACTTTCGATTTACAACAGGTACCTACCTTACTGCGAGGTGAGCAGGGACTGACATTTTCGCCCCCCAGGCCCCGATGTGGGTCAGTGACCTGTGCCTGGGTGCGATTTTTTTTCCCTGAGGGCTTCCGTCGCATTGTTTGAAGCGCGGCATCACTGTACAATCCGGATGGGCTAATCCCCGTTAAAAAAAAATAAATAAAAAGAGCTTTTTGAATGAGATTGTATGAGTATGGAAACAGAAGGCTTACATGAACTTATAAGGGAAAATGTACTGTACATATAATTAAAAAATTGCACATTATATCAGCATATCAAGAAACTAGCTGAAGTATGAGGAACAATAATATATATATATATATATATATATATATATATATATATATATATATATATATATATATATATATATATATATATATATATATATATATATCCTGAGGGAATTCATGACTTTTAAACACATATTTCTTCGGGTACCCTGTAGCGTATTGGTTAACGTAGTCAGCTCATAGTTGAATGAACTCGGGTTCGATCCCCGGGCAGGGCGAGACACTAGGCAAATCTCCTAACACCCAATGCCTCTGTTCACCTAGCAGCAAATAGGAACCTGGGATGTTTCAGCATCCTGGGGAATGGTCTAATAACATCCGAGGGACAGGCGCCTCAACACTTGACGTGTCGTCGACTCTGGCGCAAATGTGCGGTAGGGTGCGTGCTGCCGCCACAGCCCAGAGTCCGTGCAACAGCAACAAGCTTTCGGAGACCAAACTCGCCTCCATGCAACATGCTTAACGGACCCAACCACGACTCCACGCTACTACTCCACGGGACTACCAGTAGAACTAGCTACTAGCTACTACTCCACGACATTCAGTGCCTCACTGAGAACCTGTCTCAAGGGTAGTAAATGACCATTTTGTAATTTGTTCAGCACATTACACATTTCATTGTGAATTCTTTATTAATTAGCACATGAATTCAGAGAAATTTACGTAAATGGCAAAACAAAAATATTCTTATTGTCATGAGCCATGTTAAGAATTTGTCTATAAAAGATCTACAGTACTTTAAGTTCAATCCAATATTATTGATATACTCAAATTCTTCAGCAATGAATTCTGGACTGCAATTTCGTAGAGCACGTAAAAACAATGATGAAAATATTGACGGTTTGACTCATTTTGTTTTATTATTTATAAATTTTACAATTTACATATACTGTACACATAAATATTACATATTAACATATTTGTAAGTGAAATATTTGGATGACTTTTATTTTAAAGTACACTTGATCATCAATTTATTATAATATATACTGCCTTTAATAAAGGCTATAGTCTCCTTAACATTAGAATTTTCTTTCCTACTTAACCACATACAGTAAATATAATCTGACATTAGCATGATCATTGTATTCTTATTCTTATTATCACTACAGTTAATATTAAACATTAAGAAATGCAGAAATAATTTGTTATTTACATTGCAGACTGTATTCAGGAGATTTTTAAACCATTTAATTATCTCTTTGTTATGGAAACACAAGTAAAATACATGTATTGGATATTCTACCTCACCACATTTTACACAACTATCATCTTGTTTTATGTTTAACATTTTAGTCTCTGATTTGTTGGTAGAGTTTCATGAATATTGTAGTAGATTTCTCCCCTACAAACGCTGTTTGTCGCTGAGTAGCCGACCCCACCAATTCCCCAGTGTATGCCTCGTGGTCGAGGTCAACCAGCGCCGCCATACATCACGGAGCGGGGGTCAACTACTAAGCCACGCCTACCCCCGCTAGTTAAGACCTGACCTCGTAGTGACCTCTCTCTTTCTACCTACACCAACCAGCCAGCAACACACCTCCTCCTCCGCCGCTGCCTGGCGGCCCTCGCTCCTCCTCCGCCTGCCTGGCGGCCCTCGCTCCTCCTCCGCCTGCCTGGCGGTCCTCTCTCCCGCCGGCGAGCATGGCGACCCACAAGCTGTCCTTCTCTGAGCGTCCTCACCAATCAGCTCTCTCTACATCACGCTTGTAACCATGCTGCCTTCCCAGTACCAAGCTGCATTGTACATCCAATACAACATGTATATAGAGAGCACATTGTGCGTTTCCATTCTCCATTCCATCCTGAGTGTGAACCAAACAATCTTGAACCCCACAATACACCTATATATGAAGGTTCGGGTATGTTTGCTAAGAAATCAGTACCATTACTTATAGTCACACCTCAGGATTCGAACTTGCGACAATTAGTTTCAGTTTTACTGTAGCTCATACAGCCCTACATGAATACCGCCAGGCAGGGTGCAGCATTTTATTTTTTCTTGTAGCCTATGAGGAGTCCACAGCTAACACGTAATAAGTCTTCAACTATTTAAATCATAACTAGAAAATAACTGATCTGTCATATGAGTTTTATTTCAGAGCGGTAACGTGTTTGCCTCTCATAATCTTGCCCCGGGTTCATACCCCGGGTTAGATGTGAAAAGGGTGTTACACAGTGTCACTAAACCAAACATCGCAGGTTTCCTCCGGGCATTCCAGTTTACTCCTTTAATAAGATAATAACACTGTACAATGAAATCCGCAAGAGCAAAACAGACCAATCTCCTGAACCGCCAGGAGTACTGTCATCTCGTCTGGTACCTGAGATATGCTAGGGACTGTCAGTTGATTGAAAATGTCCAGAGGGGCACCAAACTGGTGTCTGCACTTCGGTACCTCAGCTACCCCGAGAGATTAGAACGCCTGAAATTGCCTAGCTTATACTACAGACGGGCAAGGGTGGGGAATAACGAGGTATAAACATCTCAAAGGGCACTATTCAGTTGAGTGTTCTTACCTGGAGCTGGCGGACGTTCGCCCCACAAGGGGTCATAGCTCAAGATTGAAGAAGCCGCAAGTCAGGAAAACTGTGAGTGGTAATTTTTGCGGAGTGAGAGTTGTGAACTTTTGGAACAAACTGTCAGAGTGTTGTGACGGCACCTATAGTGAGCTCTTTCACAACCACCTCTTGGATTAGAGTTAATTACATAACGACAACATCAAGAACAGCTTCTAAATTGCATAAATCTTCATTTATTCAATTTATACAAAAAAGGAAAATAATCTGAATTTACAAAATGGTTGCCTGCCACCTGAGGAACATTATTCTAGGAGTTTTCGGGTTTACACCCAGTATTCTGCTGAGATTGGGAGTTTTCACCCACAAGTCATTTCATGTGTACCGTTAGGTTTACTCTGGATTCTTGCTTAGGCATACGCCCAGTCTTGGTTGCTTCTAGGACAAACAGTCCTAGTTTCTTTGAGAAGTGTTCCTCAGATGTTATTTGCATTACACCATTCCCCAGCATGCGACCCACAACAGCCGTCTAACAACCAGGTACCTACTCACTGCTAGGTGAACAGAGGCAACGGGTGTAAAGAGACCTGCCTTGTTTCTCGCCCTGCCCGGGGATCGAACCCGAGATCTTTCGGTTGTGAGCCGACTGCGCTACCCCTTCCGCTCCTCCTGATGCAGCCCCTGCTCCCGACGCGGCCCATGCGTCTGAGTGCGGACCCACACACCCCTCTTTTCTCCCTCAGGTACTCCCTGCTACTGTCCTGCACCCTGCTGCTGTCGTGGACCCAGCTGCTGTCACGAGCCCTCATCCGCTTCTGCTGACGCAGCCTCTGCTCCTGACCCAGGCCCACACACCCCAGCAGACGCCTCTGACGACTCTGTACCTGCCGTGAGGGAAGCACAATATTCATCGCCTCCACACACCCTTTTTCTCCCTCTCTACTCCCACAGATATTGTGTATCTAGTCAGTTGTCTCCTCTAGCGGCCGGCTCATCCACGCCTTCGCCGTTATGGCTCACATGTGACATGCACCGCCCGTTCTGCCTCACATGTGCCATGCAACCCTGCAGACAACAAGTCTCCTACACCGCCTGGAGGGAAGGGGGGAGTATTGTAGTGGATTTCTCCCCTACAAACGCTGTTTGTCGCTGAGTAGCCGATCCCGCGAATTCCCCAGCGTATGCCTCGTGGTCTGGGTCAACCAGCGCCGCCATACATCACGGAGGTCAACTATTAAGCCACGCCTACCTCCGCTATATAAGACCTGACCTCGTGGTGACCTATCTCTCTCTTCTTCTAGCTACAGCCGCAGCAAGCTACACCACCTCTTCCGCCGCTGCCTGGCGGCCCTCGCTCCCCTTCGGCGAGCATGGCGACCCACAAGCTGTCTTCCTCTCAGCACCCTCACCAACCAGCTCTCTCCACATCACGCTTGTAACCACGCTGCCACTTCCCAGCACCAAGCTGCATTGTACATCCAATACAACATGTATACAGAGAGCACATTGTGAGTTTCCTTTCTCCATCCCATCCTGAGTATGAACCAAACAACCAGTACCCCACAGTGTGTGTGAAACATGCCGTTTTTTTCTTTTTCTTTCTTCTTTTTTTCTTTTTACGGGGAATAGCTCACCCAGGCACAGGTCATCGACCCACAACGGGGCCTAGGGGGCGAAAAAATAAGAGTAAAAATAAATTAAAAATAGTAAAGAAAAAGAGTATACTAATCTACATGAAAATTGTGACCAAGTACCAGGTTGCTGACCTGACTTTCTGCCACATTTACACACAATTGCAGGGTCTCAATTGTTTCGCATGCTATTGACAACTAAACATGCATATATTGTTTCTCACTTTTGATCTTTTTTCATTTTGTATGTCTTTATTATTATTATTATTATTATTGTTATTATTATTATTATTATTATCATTATTATTACTAATTTGTTATTTTTTTGTAATTTTTATTTTCTATGAATTATTATTATTATTATTATTATTATTATTATTATTATTATTATTATTATTATTATTATTATTATTATTTATTTTATTTATTTTATTTTTATTATTTATTGGGCAACCCCCTACATCCTAGTGTAAGGTGAAGCGCAGAAGTGTTTACAGCGCCCATCAGGGAAGCATGCTAAGTTCATGCTTGCCTTTATGTGCAGGGAGGAGGGTGTGACGGCCTGGCATCCAGGTTGTCCTGGGAGCCCGCCTCCACCCACAAAAGCGGTCCCACTCGGTGATGCCAACAGCAACACTGCGGGGTCGCCTCCAGCACCTGAAATCAACAGCGACACCTCCCCACCCAGGGGGCAGTGTCCCAGGTCCAGGGAGGAGGGTGTGACGGCCTTGCACCCCAGTTGTCCTGGGAGGTCGCCTCCATCCACAATAGCAGTCCCACTCAATGATGCCAATGCGGCCGGATCGCCTCCACCACCTGAAGTCAACAGGCACAGTGACTCTCCTTCGTTAGCCAATGCAGGTCAGGTTAAAGCCTGCCAAGTAAGTGTACCAGTGAACAATGACAGTGATAGTGTTAGTGGAGCTTCTGAAGGAGCTGGTGCCTCCTCTCATAATGATGCCAACTTGAGGGTGAGTAGCCAGAGCGAGACCGATAGTGATGGAAGCATGAATGGGGAGAATGAGCCCCAGACTGCCAGCATGGTCTCTATAATAGTCTCAGGTCTGAAGACTGTCCATGACTCTGTACGTTTTCCATTGTTTACGGGGGAGGAACTCGCGGGACTGATGAAGGAACCCGCGTATAGAAATCCTACTGGAATAAGGGCTGTGAAAAACATTATCAGGAAATCCAGAAGTACAGAACATGGAATGGTCAGCTTATTGGTCAGGTTGATCTATGAAGCCAGCGTGCGACTCTCTACGCTAAATTCAAGGTGGGAAAAGTAACACGAACGCTTAGGTTCATTTCATGGAACATCCGGAGTGTTAATCGCAGAATTAATGATCTACAATGGTTTGTTAAAGTTTTTAACATTGATGTAATTGGCTTACAAGAACCTTACACGTCCAGCACCCAGAAGAAAGTTGCACCCAGGATAGCTGGGTTTACAGCATATAATAGTGGAGCAGGAAGTGGCCTGCTCACATATGTAAAGAATGGTCTGGTCTGTAAATGGATTAAAACTCACAATGATGAAAGTATTCACTATCAACAATTTACAGTAAAGACAGCAAACAGTCAATTTTCGCTGTATAACATCTATGTTCGGTGTAATGAACTGCGAGCGGACGTGTTGTCAAAGCCATCAGGTAACACTGCTATGCTGTGTATGGGTGACTTTAACTCTCGTCACACTATCCTCGGTGATGTCCAGTGTAACTCTAATGGGAGGGTGTTCGTGAATTACATCAATAATCATAATATCACTGTATACGACACAGACAAAGTGACACATCTGATGGGGGGCAGACTTGATTATGTCATTGGGTATAACCTAGTAGACAGTAATGTCAAGGCTAAGGTCATCTCAGACCACCTAGTCAGTGATCATTATGCAATACTTACTGAATACACTGCTGCTGATGTCAAGTGTGAACCCCATCCTAAGCTCAGAATTAATATCCCAGATAATCTTAAACTGCACTTCAAGGCCTACATCCACAGATGGTATGCTGGATATACACCTGGGTCAGTGGATGAATTTTGCTGTGATCTTGTAAATGTCATTACCACATATTATACCACCTGGGTTAAGTCAAGGAGGAAGGGGGGCAGTACTAAACCACCTCTGTGGAAACATGACCCCATCCTCACCAAAGAAGGAGAGAATGTAAAACAGCTTGCCAACACTTATAAGCAAAATAAAACTAGTGATAACCTTTTGGCATTCCTCAAAGCTAACAGAGAATTTCGGGAACTCAAAGGTCAGGTGAGAAACACCTATTGGGAACACTTCTTACAGGAGATCAATAGAACTACCACTCTAGCAGAAATGTGGAACAAAATTAGAGCCATTACCAAGTCACCCACCCCAGTCAAGCTTCATCACAACCCTGCCGAATATGCTGACATGCTATTAGACCAATGGTCTAGTGTGTCACAAATCACTTCCCTGCCTCCTGACATACAACAATATCTTAACACTTCACACATTAATAGGGGTTTCAATATTGAAATAGCCTGTTCCTCACCAGACCTTACCGACCAGATTCCTATAACATAACACGAACTAACAACAGCACTAATGAAAGGTGAGTCATCCTCCCCTGGTGAGGA
The DNA here is from genome assembly GCF_018991925.1 of Homarus americanus. Lineage (NCBI taxonomy): Eukaryota > Metazoa > Arthropoda > Malacostraca > Decapoda > Nephropidae > Homarus > Homarus americanus. Next base: position 7,598 of record NW_024717435.1, on the reverse strand, counting down.
TGGCATAACCTATAACACCCTGAGATTGTTGAATGAGATCCCTAAACATCCACTGCTTGACCTGTATCAAATGAGCCTCACACAGGGTATTCTGCCTAAGACATGGACTCATGGAAACATAGTTCCAATCCCTAAAGCTAATTCTCCAAACTTCAGGCCAATTTCACTTACATCCTGTATGTGTAAAGTCCTTGAAAGAGTTGTTCTAAACCGTCTCATGTTTCAAGTCAAAGACAAACTCGCCCCTAATCTGTACGGGTTCATGCCCGGGCGTAGCACACAGACATGCTTTGCAGAATATCTTGTTCACTCAAAAGATAAGACACAAACAGCCTTCATAGACCTTAAATCAGCCTTTGATGTAGCTAATAGAGACATTATACTTGAGCAACTAGCTAATTTTGGCATACAAGGTAACCTCCTTGTATGCCAGTGTTCTGTTTAGGGGAGTTAAAAGTACCAGAATGAGATCATTTGAGCTGGGCACGCCTCAGGGAGGAGTGTTAAGTCCTATGCTCTTTAATATACTGATGCACAAGCTTATTGCTGACATTCCAGTTCAGCCAAACGAAGCCATAATATGCTATGCTGGTGATATCTGCATTATGACACAAACCAAACTCAGGCTCCAAGCCTTGCTGGATGTATTTGCTCGGAGAACTGTTGAATGTGGTCTCATAATATCTGTTGACAAGACGAGGGTCCTCAATCCTCGTCCTGCTCACCCTCTGCCTCTTGACTATAACATTAACAGCATGCCCTTGGAACCATGTAGCTCCTATAAATATCTTGGGATTTGTGTGAATGATGCAAACTTTGTCAGCAACCTTCGTGACAAACTAATGCAGCGCATTAAACCCCTGAGAACCCTTGTTGGCAAGGGCTATGGAATTAACATCACCTATGCTCGTACTTTCTATCTTCACTTCATTCGTTCTGTAGTTGACTATCATGCTCTCCATCCTGTGACTATTCCGCCTAAACAACTCAACAGCCTTGAGGTAGTGCAAAATGAAGCCATGCGCATCATCCTAGGTTTCCCAAAATGAACCAGAATTGTAAACATGAGGAAAGAGCTCGGACTGCCCTCCCTATCTGAGAGGATAGCTCTACTTAATACCATGTTTTGTGTCAAAGTTTTGAAGAACAATGGTTCTCAAACTACAGCTCAAACTGAGTTGATGTTCTATCTAAGTAATCCCGACCATCTCGCCAACCTTCCACAAAAGACTCTCTTTCGGGTGTGGCTTCATAAAAGTGTTGCAGATCTCTTGAAATTGAATGTCCCAATCACCCCAGACGAACCTATTAATGCCATTCCTCCTTGGCTGGACATATCAGTTCCTATTAATTACACTCCTGTTGGTAGTAAGCAAATGCTAAACACCGATGTGGTGAGATGTGTCACACTAGAAACTATTAACAAACACATAGAGAGTATTAAATCAAGTGAATGTTATGCTTTTACTGATGGTTCTGTGCAGACAAACACAGGTAGAACAGGCTGTGCAATTGTAATATATAAAGAAAAAGAGATGATAGTGTCAAACAAACAAAGGCTGGACAACTGGGCCAGCACAACACAAACTGAACTAACTGGAATCTACTTAGCCACAGACTACCTCAAAGAAAATGGAGGTGGGGTGATATTCTGTGACTCTCAAAGTGCTTTAAAATCAATGAACAGCCCGTCAGGCTCTATGTCTAAAGTTGTATGTGATATTAAAAGGATTGTGATAACTGCCAATGAGAACAACTTTCGTATCGAATTTGTGTGGATTCCGTCCCATGTTGGAATCAGGTATCATGACCGTGCTGATAGACAGGCCAATGAGGCATGTAAGAAAGAAAATGTTGACCGTGACCTTGGCCTGTCCAATGCTGTAATTAAAAACATTCAAGTCAGAATCATGAACTCTGATCTAGAAGAAGTGAGAAATGCAAAGAGACCTGACAGTTGTAGCATTAGTAAATATGACAAATTTTGTGACAATAGGTACCGGTATGGCCAGCATAAGGACAGAACCAGACAATGTGATGTAGTCGTGGCCAGAATTAGGCTAGGATACAGACACATCTGGCAAGTTAGTAACGCTGTACCCATACCGGAACACTCAGCATGTAAACTTTGTGATAAACCTTTAAAGCATACACTTGAGCACTATATTATTGAATGTGACACTGTCAAAGACTTCAGGCCACCTGACTTATTGTATCTTGAACTATGTAATTACTTCATTGGATCAGGTGTGCTTGAGGGCATTCTTGCTGTTTATCCCAAATTTGCTAGCCCACACTGATTAGTCTTCAATTAGAATATGACTCCAATGTATGTGATCCACTGACCTATATATACTGCTGATGAATATGATGTATTTCCTTGTTTGTGTACGAACCTATGTCCTGCATGGCAGTGAACAGTGGCATTACCCACATGAATCTGACCTATATATAGTGTCAATGAATATGATGCATTCTTTGTGTACGAACCTCTGTCCTGTATGGCAGTGAAAAGTGACATTACCCACATGAATCCGACCGACGTATATGTATGTATGTGTGCGTGTGTGTGTATATATATGTACATGTATATGTGTATGTATATATGTATATGTATGTATATGTGTGTCTGTGTGTGTGTGTGTGTGTGTACATGTATGTATATGTACTGTCAATGAATATGATGCATCTCTTTGTGTACGAACCTCTGTCCTGCATGGCAATGAACAGTGACGTTACCCATATGAATCTGACCTCTATACATTTATAGCTGTTAATGAATATGATGTATTTCTTTGTGTATGAACCTCTGTCCTGCGTGGCAGTGAGAAGTGATACCACCCTCAGTGTCAAGACCTGACTGAATTACTCAGAATAGGCAAACTGTACTACAAGCTCTGCCAATAAATTTGTTAAACTAACTAACTTCCCTTTATGTCTCATGAGTTAAGGGTGTAGAAGCCTGAAGAGTCAAGGGCGTAGAAGCCTGAAGAGTCAATGGTTTATGTCATCAAGTTATTGGAAGCTCCAACAACTCCCTGAATACGAATTTGCAACTTTCGATTTACACAGGTACCTACCTTACTGCGAGGTGAGCAGGGACTGACATTTTCGCCCCCCAGGCCCCGATGTGGGTCAGTGACCTGCGCCTGGGTGCGATTTTTTTTCCCTGAGGGCTTCCGTCGCATTGTTTGAAGCGCGGCATCACTGTACAATCCGGGTGGGCTAATCCCCGTTAAAAATAAATAAATAAAAAGAGCTTTTTGAATGAGATTGTATGAGTATGGAAACAGAAGGCTTACATGAACTTATAAGGGAAAATGTACTGTACATATAATAAAAAAATTGCACATTATATCAGCATATCAAGAAACTAGCTGAAGTATGAGGAACAATAATATATATATATATATATATATATATATATATATATATATATATATATATATATATATATATATATATATATATATATATATATATATATATATATATATATATCCTGAGGGAATTATGACTTTAAACATATTTCTTTCAAAAATTCTGAAGTGTATTGCTAACGTAGTCAGCCTATAGTTGAATGAACTGCCCGATCCCCGGGCAGGGCGAGACACTAGTAAATCTCCTAACACCCAATGCCTCTGTTCACCCAGCAGCAATAGGAACCTGGGATGTTTCAGATCCTGGGGAATGGTCTAATAACATCTGAGGGACAGGTTTCAACACTTGACGTGTCGTCGACTTGGCGCAACAAAGCGGTAGGGTGCGTGCTGCCGCCGCCAGCCCAGAGTCCGTAAGTAACAGCAATAAGCTGGAGACCAAACCTGCCTCCATGCAACAAGCTTAACGGAGCCCAACCACGACTCCACGCTGCTACTCCACGGACTACCAGTAGAACTAGCTATCAGGCCACTACTCCACGACATTCAGTGCCTCACTGAGAACCTGTCTCAAGGGTAGTAAATGACCATTTTGTAATTTGTTCAGCACATTACACATTTCATTGTGAATTCTTTATTAATTAGCACATGAATTCAGAGAAATTTACGTAAATGGCAAAACAAAAATATTCTTATTGTCATGAGCCATGTTAAGAATTTGTCTATAAAAGATCTACAGTACTTTAAGTTCAATCCAATATTATTGATATACTCAAATTCTTCAGCAATGAATTCTGGACTGCAATTTCGTAGAGCACGTAAAAACAATGATGAAAATATTGACGGTTTGACTCATTTTGTTTTATTATTTATAAATTTTACAATTTACATATACTGTATACATAAATATTACATATTAACATATTTGTAAGTGAAATATTTGGATGACTTTTATTTTAAAATACACTTGATCATCAATTTATTATAATATATACTGCCTTTAATAAAGGCTATAGTCTCCTTAACATTAGAATTTTTTTCCTACTTAACCACATACAGTAAATATAATCTGACATTAGCATGATCATTGTATTCTTATTCTTATTATCACTACAGTTAATATTAAACATTAAGAAATGCAGAAATAATTTGTTATTTACATTGCAGACTGTATTCAGGAGATTTTTAAACCATTTAATTATCTCTTTGTTATGGAAACACAAGTAAAATACATGTATTGGATATTCTACCTCACCACATTTTACACAACTATCATCTTGTTTTATGTTTAACATTTTAGTCTCTGATTTGTTGGTAGAGTTTCATGAATATTGTAGTAGATTTCTCCCCTACAAACGCTGTTTGTCGCTGAGTAGCCGACCCCACCAATTCCCCAGTGTATGCCTCGTGGTCGAGGTCAACCAGCGCCGCCATACATCACGGAGCGGGGGTCAACTACGAAGCCACGCCTACCCCCGCTAGTTAAGACCTGACCTCGTAGTGACCTCTCTCTTTCTACCTACACCAACCAGCCAGCAACACACCTCCTCCTCCGCCGCTGCCTGGCGGCCCTCGCTCCTCCTCCGCCTGCCTGGCGGCCCTCGCTCCTCCTCCGCCTGCCTGGCGGTCCTCTCTCCCGCCGGCGAGCATGGCGACCCACAAGCTGTCCTTCTCTGAGCGTCCTCACCAATCAGCTCTCTCTACATCACGCTTGTAACCATGCTGCCTTCCCAGTACCAAGCTGCATTGTACATCCAATACAACATGTATATAGAGAGCACATTGTGCGTTTCCATTCTCCATTCCATCCTGAGTGTGAACCAAACAATCTTGAACCCCACAATACACCTATATATGAAGGTTCGGGTATGTTTGCTAAGAAATCAGTACCATTACTTATAGTCACACCTCAGGATTCGAACTTGCGACAATTAGTTTCAGTTTTACTGTAGCTCATACAGCCCTACATGAATACCGCCAGGCAGGGTGCAGCATTTTATTTTTTCTTGTAGCCTATGAGGAGTCCACAGCTAACACGTAATAAGTCTTCAACTATTTAAATCATAACTAGAAAATAACTGATCTGTCATATGAGTTTTATTTCAGAGCGGTAACGTGTTTGCCTCTCATAATCTTGCCCCGGGTTCATACCCCGGGTTAGATGTGAAAAGGGTGTTACACAGTGTCACTAAACCAAACATCGCAGGTTTCCTCCGGGCATTCCAGTTTACTCCTTTAATAAGATAATAACACTGTACAATGAAATCCGCAAGAGCAAAACAGACCAATCTCCTGAACCGCCAGGAGTACTGTCATCTCGTCTGGTACCTGAGATATGCTAGGGACTGTCAGTTGATTGAAAATGTCCAGAGGGGCACCAAACTGGTGTCTGCACTTCGGTACCTCAGCTACCCCGAGAGATTAGAACGCCTGAAATTGCCTAGCTTATACTAATATGACAAGGCGTGGGGAATAATTGAGGTGTATAAACATCTCAAAGGGCACTATTCAGTTGAGTGTTCTTACCTGGAGCTGGCGGACGTTCGCCCCACAAGGGGTCATAGCTCAAGATTGAAGAAGCCGCAAGTCAGGAAAACTGTGAGTGGTAATTTTTGCCGAGTGAGAGTTGTGAACTTTTGGAACAAACTGTCAGAGTGTTGTGACGGCACCTATAGTGAGCTCTTTCACAACCACCTCTTGGATCAGAGTTAATTACATAACGACAACATCAAGAACAGCTTCTAAATTGCATAAATCTTCATTTATTCAATTTATACAAAAAAGGAAAATAATCTGAATTTACAAAATGGTTGCCTGCCACCTGAGGAACATTATTCTAGGAGTTTTCGGGTTTACACCCAGTATTCTGCTGAGATTGGGGGTTTTCACCCACAAGTCATTTCATGTGTACCGTTAGGTTTACTCTGGATTCTTGCTTAGGCATACGCCCAGTCTTGGTTGCTTCTAGGACAAACAGTCCTAGTTTCTTTGAGAAGTGTTCCTCAGATGTTATTTGCATTACACCATTCCCCAGCATGCGACCCACAACAGCCGTCTAACAACCAGGTACCTACTCACTGCTAGGTGAACAGAGGCAACGGGTGTAAAGAGACCTGCCTTGTTTCTCGCCCTGCCCGGGGATCGAACCCGAGATCTTTCGGTTGTGAGCAGACTGCGCTACCCCTTGCCGCTCCTCCTGATGCAGCCCCTGCTCCCGACGTGGCCCATGCGTCTGAGTGCGGACCCACACACCCCTCTTTTCTCCCTCAGGTACTCCCTGCTACTGTCCTGCACCCTGCTGCTGTCGTGGACCCAGCTGCTGTCACGAGCCCTCATCCGCTTCTGCTGACGCAGCCTCTGCTCCTGACCCAGGCCCACACACCCCAGCAGACGCCTCTGACGACTCTGTACCTGCCGTGAAGGAAGCACAACATTCATCGCCTCCACACACCCTTTTTCTCCCTCTCTACTCCCACAGATATTGTGTATCTAGTCAGTTGTCTCCTCTAGCGGCCGGCTCATCCACGCCTTCGCCGTTATGGCTCACATGTGACATGCACCGCCCGTTCTGCCTCACATGTGCCATGCAACCCTGCAGACAACAAGTCTCCTACACCGCCTGGAGGGAAGGGGGGAGTATTGTAGTGGATTTCTCCCCTACAAACGCTGTTTGTCGCTGAGTAGCCGATCCCGCGAATTCCCCAGCGTATGCCTCGTGGTCTGGGTCAACCAGCGCCGCCATACATCACGGAGGTCAACTATTAAGCCACGCCTACCTCCGCTATATAAGACCTGACCTCGTGGTGACCTATCTCTCTCTTCTTCTAGCTACAGCCGCAGCAAGCTACACCACCTCTTCCGCCGCTGCCTGGCGGCCCTCGCTCCCCTTCGGCGAGCATGGCGACCCACAAGCTGTCCTCCTCTCAGCACCCTCACCAACCAGCTCTCTCTACATCACGCTTGTAACCACACTGCCACTTCCCAGCACCAAGCTGCATTGTACATCCAATACAACATGTATACAGAGAGCACATTGTGAGTTTCCTTTCTCCCTCCCATCCTGAGTGTGAACCAAACAACCAGTACCCCACAGTGTGTGTGAAACATGCCGTTTTTTTCTTTTTCTTTCTTCTTTTTTTCTTTTTACGGGGAATAGCTCACCCAGGCACAGGTCATCGACCCACAACGGGGCCTAGGGGGCGAAAAAATAAGAGTAAA
>NW_024717434.1:0-4321 GCF_018991925.1 Homarus americanus | reverse complement strand
TCATTTTTTATTTTTTTTATTTATTTTAATTTTATTTTTTTTATTTTTTTATTTTTTTTTAATTAATATTAATTTATGATCTTTTTTTTCGTACTTTTATCCCTTTACTTTTATTTATTATTATTTATTATTTTATTTTATTTTTTTTTTATTTTTTATTTTTCTTTTTGCCCATTAATTTATGATCCTTTCAGCACCTTTTATTCAGATTATCATTAATTTTATTATTTTTATTTTTTTTATTTTTTATTTTTTTTTTATTTTTTATGAACTTCCATTAATTTATCACAATCTTATTTTATTATTTTAACCTTTATTTCATAATTATTTTTATATTTTTTATTTTTTATATTTTTTATTTTTTATTTAATTATTTTACTTATTTATTTTATTTTTCCCTGTTTGTGACCCATCCACAGACCATTCCACACCTTATTTTTTATTTATCTTATATTTTTTTATTATATATTTATTTTATTTTATTTTTTTATTTTTTTTATTACCTTTTTAATTAACCATTAATACTATATCCTTTTTTTTCGGTACCTAATTTTTATTTTTAACTTTTATTAATATCGATTATTTTTTATTATTTTAATATTTTTTATAACAGGTTAGATAAACAAATAAACCCAAACGAGAACAACAACAAACCCCAAGGACAACGAACAACAACAAACCTCAGCGACAACGAACAACAACAAACCCCAAAGCGACAACGAACAACAACAAACTCAGCGACAACGAACAACAACAAAACCTAAGCGACAACGAACAACAACAAACCTCAGCGACAACAGAACAACAACAAAGAACAACAAAAACAAATGAACAACAACGAATAAATAAAAACAACGAAATAACACAACGAACAAAAACAATAAATAAAAAAAAAAAAAAAAAAAAAAAAAAAAAAAAAAAAAAAAAAAAAACAAAACGAACAACAACAACAACGAACAACAATGAAATAACAACAAATGAAACAATGAACAAAAAAAATAACGAACACCAACAACAACGAAATAACAACAACGAACAACAATAAATAACAATGAATAACAATAAACAATGAACAACAACGAACAACAACAAAACTACAAATAACACCAAACAACCCTTTACCAGTTGACCTGGGGAACATGACGGTGGGATACATGTCAGTCCACCACGAGGGGCGCTGCTGGTGAATGTTTAGAATTTGATGTTTCGTAAACCAAGATAAAGGTAAATGGCTGTTTACTAATAACAATGTGTAACGAATTTATTTTTTATTGTTTACTTAATATAGTTTTTAAAGTGACGGATGAATGAATGATGGTTTACGCTGACGTATAGTGAGGAACCAGAACACCTGGACTCGTTACCCAGATGACACAACACAACGCTTCTGTGACGCCTGCCACCACTCACGGATCGATGGAAACACAATGATCCTTCCCATACTGGCAAGATATTATGAATAATGTTGATGATAATAATATTTATATATATACCCAGATAGCTTCTGAAGTTTGTAAATGTATTACCTTAGTTCTTATATGAATATCAGCAGCATAATCATATTATCCCCTGTAATTTTCCACTGGCTATGAGGTGACATGGTCACATCACGTGATGGGTAAGTTCCTTGAGGCGCGGCCCCTAAGACTCTTAAGATCAGCAATTAAAAACAAGTGGATTGTCACTCAACACCTCACACCAAACGGACGTATTTAGAAGAGCTATTTAATATAGCCTTCGTCCTCATCTTAACACTCATAGCTACAGTGACTAAGTTACGGTGATATACACTTGGAACTGTATATGAGATAGTTCCTCAATAAATAGATAACAGACAATTGTGTTTCGCTACTAAAACCCTATATAATTTACATGTTCCTGCCTCATTAACCCAGAAGGAATCAACGGTTAAAAGGCCAGTTCAGGGGTACCTAGTGACAGCACTAGGATCCCGCTTCCTCTATCAAGGAATAAATATTGAAATTGAATTGAATTGAAATTGTTACCTGTTATAGTACACAGTGCTTGGCTATATTGGTGTGTGTGTGTGTGTGTGTGTGTGTGTGTGTGTGGTCGGCTACTGTAAAATGTCTCCATTAACTATTGTGGACCTGATGTGTTTCACCAGTTGCCGCTGATAGTTTTCAAAGCCATAAGTTGATCAATGTTTTTATACACACTAACACAAGATAAAAAAGGAGTCGCCCTACAAACATAAATAAAAAGGTCCCGCGCTCTCGTCAGGCTCGACCGCTCTCACCCAAACCGAGACAGGCAATTGTCCACTGACCCACCACGTTTGATTATAATATGAATTAGCATTTATAATTATTTTTTTATTTCATTATAATTGACCCCAAAACATATAGTGGTACTCAACTGTGTTTTATCAGCAAGTAGAAGAGAAGAATCAAGAGAAAGACTACATGGACTCCTCTTGGAGATATAATTACTTCATGAAAAAACTACTTTCATAATTAATGAAATCACAATTAATTTGAAATCTCATTAATCTCCTCAACCAAAATAGACAAAACTTAATTATCTATTATTGGTGGAGGGAAGGAGACAGGGGTGGTAGTGGTGGAGGGAGGGAGACAGGGGTGGTAGTGGCGGAGGGAGGGTTACAGGGGTGGTAGTGGTGAAGGGAGGGAGACAGGGGTGGTAGTGGTGGAGGGAGGGAGACAGGGGTGGTAGTGGTGGAGGGAGGGTTACAGGGGTGGTAGTGGTGAAGGGAGGGAGACAGGGGTGGTAGTGGTGGAGGGAGGGAGACGGGTGGTAGTGGTGGAGGGAGAGAATCGTAGCGGGTGTCCATTATGCTGCTCACGCCCACTACGTGTACAGTGTCAACACCATCGACAACATACCATTATGTTTTGTTTTCACATAGACCACTCAGCAATACACTTAATCCCCCAAAATTTTAAGGGCAGCTTCACACGAGCACCTTACCTGAACTGGTCACTTTTCAAACTGAGAAGCAAATCTGGGACTACAATTCCGGCCAGCTACGCCCAAAGCGGTCACGGGAGGCTAGACGAATTTCTGCATTACACAAATGTAGACTTTGAAGAGGGATCTCGGTGACCCTATTACTGTGACATCTACAGCTGTAATTTTGAGCTGTATGAAGTGATGGCAAGAAATAATGTGTTTGTTGACACGTCCATGGCTTGCTAGAAGGTGGAATACGAGTTTGTACTAACAAAATGTAAATATTGCTGTCAAATCATTACTAGCGCACAATTATTATGTATTCACAAATTATTTTACGTATAGTACAGACTCCCAAAAAGGTATCTTAACCCCCGGGGTCGTTGTGGTTCATGGTTTTGCGAGCAGTGTTCATCCACTAGTTTCGGAACGATTGGTACAGTCGACCACAGATATACACAATTACCTACAATGTGGTTTAAATTATCTTGTAATACTTTCATGTAGAGAACTACCATAATTTCAAAATGACCAGAAATTTTACTTTTATTCCTGCCGATATTTCATAAATAAAAGTTTTGTATATTTAAAAATACTGGTATGGGGAGCTGGAATGGCCACTATATCAAAGCATTTCGTCCAGATTTCAAATTGTAAAGAAAGAAAAAGTAATTATACTTTTTAGGGGGACTGTACCCTATATTTGGTGAAATAATCAAAAATTTTCTTAAGGATATAAAAATACGACAAATAACCGTACCATTAATCTTATATATCAGCAGCTCTCCCTTGAACACGGGAGTGATGCTGATAACGGATTAGTGAAGACCAACATACCGGCGTTAAGAGAAACCAGCAATACTGGCTGGAATCTCCTGATCTATTGCTGGAGTTGCTTGCCTTTTTAAAACAAAATGCAGTTTAATGTGTTTGTGTGATGCCGCTCTGATGGTATTGTACTACACTACACAAACATCATACGAGTCTTTTAACGTATTCAATCAAAATAAGCCTCCTAAGGTAGCCTACATGGCTTGTTACAAACTCTTAAAGGAAGTTCATATATCGAATCCACAATCTGTTTTAAAGGACCTTGAAATAGTTGTGGAAAAATACAAAACTAATAAGTACAATATTGAAAGATAATAATCTCTTCATCAGATAATGCAAAGCTGCTGCTAATAATAATAATAATAATAATAATAATAATAATAATGGAAAAGAAGAAAAAGAATAAGAAAACGAAAAGTAGCAGTAATTAAAAAATCATTATCAATTAGAATTAATTGCCTCAATACCAACACAAAGTAAATTCATAAAAAACTGAGACGGGTATAACGGGCCAAGTATAAGGGGGCCAAGTTACAGCATAAGGGGTCCGTTATGC
>NW_024717433.1:0-2455 GCF_018991925.1 Homarus americanus | reverse complement strand
TTAAATCCGTTGCTCCGAGTCCTATCCTGCTCGGATATTACAAGAACTTTATCTATATTCCCTTTATTGATTCCTTTTACCCACTTAAATACTTCTATCATATCTCCCCGCACTCTTCGTCTTTCTAGGGAATGCAAGTTAAGTTTCTTTAACCTATCCTGATATGGAAGGTTTCTAAGTCCCGGAATCATTTTTGTCGTTCTTCGCTGCACCGACTCTAGTGAATTTAAATCCATTCTATAATTGGGGCACCAGAACTGAACCGCATAATCGAGGTGCGGCCTGACTAGCGCAAGATATAGTTGCAATAAGACCGAGCAGGATAGGACTCGTAGCAACGGATTTAAGTTGGACAAGTTTAGGTTTAGGAGGGAGATAGGAAGGAACTAGTTCACAAATAGGGTGGTGGACGAGTGGAACAAGCTTAGCAACTTTGTAGTAAGTGCTGGAATCCTTTTAAGTTTTAAAAGGAAGCTAGATAGATCCATGGATGATAGAGAGTTGTAGTAACTCTCGACAGGAGCTGCCATGCACAGGCCAACCAGCCTATTGCAGACTCCTTATTTTCTTATTTTCTGCAGTAGGAGCGGGTAAACAAAGTGAAAGATTACAGGGAAATAGTGATAGGAATGATGAAAAAACTAAATTAAACAGGGAGTTTAAGCCTAAACGCGGTAAAGGGAGGACTCAGAACACGACTAACTTAAATGTCTACTACGCGAACAGTAGAAGTATGAGAAACAAAATGGATGATATTAGGGCCTTGGTATGTACCGAAAAAATCGATATAATAGCATTCACTGAAACAAGGATCAACCTAGACACACGTGAGTTACCTGTCGAATACCAAATTGCGGGTTACAAATTGTTCCATACAGATAGGCAGACCAAGAAAGGAGGCGGAGTAGCAATCTATGTCAGGGATAATCTGAAGTGTGAAATAAATAAGGAAATAAAAACTGAACGGAATACAGAAACAATTTGGCTAGAATTAATCGACAGTAAGGAAAAATTAATCACAGGAGTAATATATAGACCTCCCAATCTTGATAGAGTAAATGAGCGACTTATCTGGGATGAAATGCGCAGGGCTTCCATACACAACAAAGTCTGTATAGTAGGCGACTTTAACCTTGGCCAAATAGATTGGACTGACCTTACAGGTAACTCAGAATCAGAGGATTTTCTCGAAACGATCCAGGACTGTTTCCTAAGTCAATATATAACCGAACCCACCTGGGGTAATAATATACTCGATTTAGTTCTGTCGAACAGAGAAAACCTCATTAGCAATGTCGAGGTAGGGAACGAGCTAGCAAACAGCAATCACAAAGAAATTAGATTCTAGTTAGATTTTCAGGGCAGACGAAAGGAAAATTCCACTAAAGTCACAGATTTCAGAAGGGCAAACTTTGACAGTTTGAAGAGGCAGCTTGGGGGTGAGCTACATGACCTCACATGAGGTGACCTCACTCAATGCATCCACAGAGGGAGACCTCACCGTACCAGGAGATCTGACGGTTGAGACTGACCTGATAACGAGATCTGAGATTGCAGTACTCCTCTGACACTCCTGGTTCACCTCTGAGACTCCCAGGTACACCTCTGACACTCCCTGGTACACATCCGATATTCCCAGGGACACCTCCGATATTCCCAGGTACACCTCCGTTACTCCCAGGTACGCCTTTGAGACTCCCAGGTACTTCACTGACACTCCCTGGTATACAACTGACATTCCCAGGTACACCTCTGACACTCCCAGGTACACCTATGACACTCCAAGGTACACCTCTGACACTCCCAGGTACACCTCTGACACTCCCATGTACTCCACTGACATTCCCTGGTACACCTCTGACACTGCCAGGTACACCTCTGACAATCCCAGGTACTCCTGTGACACTCCCAGGTACACTTCCGACACTCCCAGGTACACCTCTGACACTCCCAGGTAAACCTCCGATATTCACAGGAACACCTCCGATATTCCCAGGTACACCTCTGATACTCCCTGGTACACCTTTGAGACTCCCAGGTACTCCACTGACTTTCCCTGGTACACCTGTGACATTCCCAGTTACACCTCCGACACTCCCAGTTACACCCCTGACACTCCCAAGTACACCTCTGACACTCCCAGGTACACCTCTGATACTCCCAGGTAGACCTCTGACACTCCCAGATACTCCTCTGACACTCCCTGGTTCACCTCTGAGAGTCCCAGGTACACCTCTGACACTCCCTGGTACACATCCGATATTCCCAGGTACACCTCCGATACTCCCAGGAACACCTTTGAGACTCCCAGGTACTTCACTGACACTCCCTGGTCTACCTCTGACATTCCCAGGTACACCTCTGACACTCCCAGGTACACCTCTGATACTCCCAGGTACATCTCTGACACTCCCAGGTCCGCCTCCGACACTCCCAGGTACAATTCCGACACTCC
>NW_024717432.1:0-28729 GCF_018991925.1 Homarus americanus | reverse complement strand
TGAATAACTTGAAATGATATTTGATATTAAACTACCTGCCATGCCCTTCGAAAGTATTTTGTTAAATTGATTTTAGAATTTAATGGTCCAGTTGAGTTTCCTGTGTACGCTATTGGTGTTACCGACGACGCCTTAGTATAATACTTATGTATCTAATTTATCTATCAGCCATTTTATTCTATTAACTGAGATTATCAAATTTTCTAAACCTGAAACTTGAGATGCATTTATATTGTTTATATTAAATATTCTCGTAATTAGTGCAGATATCAGTTTTGTATATACCTGTGTCCCTCCAGATTGCGGCGTCGAGACGTCCTGACACGGGAACAGTCAACAGTGGCGGGACTAAATAAAAAACCTAAGGTGATGAGGATTATTTTATAGCCGCCTTAGTGCTGGTTTTTTTGTGTGTGTTTACCCAGTGAATAATATAGCACCAACAGAAGAAAGTTTTTAATATAAAAATAAAGTCCATTTTATCTAATGAACTTCCTTTTTTCAGTCTTATTCATAGGCATAAAGTTAATGATGTTCCAGGCCCAGCCGTGACTCAAGCTCAAGGTTGTAAGCACCCGTTTGGTAACATAGGTAATAAACTCTCCTTTGAGAATGTTGGCGGAGGTTCTGATAGTCAATGGTGGTAATGCATTTAGCGGGGTTATGACTTCTGTGTGTTCTTATTGTAGAAAGCCTGGTCACACTATTGCCCAATGTTATAAGCTCAAAGCTAAGGAGTCTCATGAAACACCTGTTGCTAATTTTGCGTTTGTCTCAGCGGATGATGTTGCTGCGGTTTCTGACCCAGTTTGTGTGCATCATAAGGATTTGTTCCAGTCCTTTAAGTTTCCTGGTTTTGTGTCCGTGTCCGAGGGTAGTACTGCTGTCCCTGTGAGTATTTTGAGGGATACTGGTACTTCACTTAGTATTCTCTTGAAAAGTCCTCTTCCATCTGTGGAAGAGGCTTATACTGGTGAGCATGTTGTGTTGCGGGGCGTTAGTGGAACCACTTGCGTTCCATTGTGTAAAGTGTATCTTCGGACGGATCTTTAGTCTCAGCCAGTTACAGTCGGGGTTCAGGAGGTGTTGCTAGTGGAAGGAGCAACGTTCCTCTTGGGAAATGATATAGCTGGTAGCTTTGTTGTTCCGGATCCAGTTGTGTTCTCTACTCCTTTAAGTAATAACCCTGCTGCAGACCTTTCAAGTAAGTGTGTTGGGTTATTCCGTTCAGGTGCTTTAACCCGTAGTCAAGCTAAAATGGTGACGTATGGGACAGATGTGAGTGATCAGTGTGATGTTTTGCCTGATTATGATTTGAATGGACTGTTTGATGTAAAGCCAGATAAGTTAGATGCAGGTCTAGTAGATCAACCTGTTAGTGATGTGTCAAGTGATGTAAAGGCAGAATCTAAGGATAATGTGAATGTTGATTTCAGTAACCTTCCTGTCCCAAGAGAGATGTTGATTTCTGCTCAAGAGTCTGACCAGTCGTTGGTTCCATTATTTGCTAGATCCGTATCAGAAAGAGAGAGAGACATTATGAATCTAGTGTTTCCTCAGGCATAGCCGATTTTTGCCGTATATGTCATGTATGCCAGTTAGCTGGTAAGCCCAATCAAGTATTTTCACCTGCACCTTTAAAACCTATACCTGTTGTTGATGAGCCATTTGCAAAAGTAAACATTGATTGTGTGGACCCTCTTCCTAAACATGAGTGTGATAATGAATATTTGTTACCGGTGATGTGTGCTTCCACTATATATCCGGAAGTTATACCTGTGCGAGAACTTGGTTTATATTATTTTATATGTTGGTTTATATTACATCTATTTTAAGGAGGGGGTGTTATGCATGGCGTAATGTACATTGGTGCGTTGCGCTGTGCATAGTGAAATATTTTTATAGGCATGTTACCCCCAAGTTTTGTAAATATAATTTTGTATAATGATGTGTGAGCAGGGCTGGTATTTGATATATAAAATATTATTCTGTATGTATGAAGGTATTTTTGGAGCTTAATCTGGGAGTTCATTAATATTAGTTTTAGGTTGGTAGTTCCGTGGAGTATGGAGCTATATCGGTCACTGTTTGCCTTTGGGAGTAGGAGGACGGCTCAGTTTGTCAGTGGTGGATAGAACATTAGAAAATAAGGAGTCTGCAATAGGCCGGTTGGCCTGTGCGTGGCAACTCCTGCCGAGAGTTACTACCACTCTCTATCATCCATGAATCTATCCAGCCTCCTTTTGAAACTTTCCAGCATTCCAGCACTTACTACAAAGTTGCTAAGCTTGTTCCACTCGTCCACCACCGGATTTGTAAAACAGTTCCTTCCTATCTCCCTCCTAAACCTAAACTTATCCAACTTAAATCCGTTGTTCCGAGTCCTATCCTGCTCGGATATTATAAGAACTTTATCCATATCACCTTTATTAATTCCTTTCACCCACTTGGATACGAGCTCCGACTAGCGTAAGATATAGTTGCAATAAGACCTCTGCACTCTTGTTACTTACACTTCTAGATATAAAACCCAATACTCTGTTTGCCTTATTTCGAACATTAACGCACTGTTTTTTAGGCAGTAGGTCCGGGCTTACAAGTACCCCTAGGTCTCTTTCACAAGTCGACTTCTCTAGGTTGATGTTGTTAAGGCTGTATACATTATCAGTATTTGTTCTTCCAATATTAAGTGCGCTGCACTTGCTGGTGTTGAATTTCATTTGAGATTTTTCAGACCACCCCTGCAGTTTATTTAGATCCTCCTGTAATGTATTTTCATCCTGCCCTGAATTAATCTGCCGCCCTATTTTGGTGTCATCGGCAAACTTGCTTATGTCACTGCTCATCCCAGTATCTAGATCGTTTATGTAGATTATGAACAAGAGTCGGCCTAGTACCGACCCCTGGGGAACACCACTGGTTACACGACCCCACTCAGATTTAACACCATCTACGCTGACCCTCTGCGTTCTATCGGTGAGCCATGATTTTATCCAATTTAAAACTTTCCCCTCAATACCATGAGCTAGTAACACTCTTTTGAAGTTTAAGCTTATCTATTATTTTCCTCATCTGTTATATTATGCAGATAACATTCATACTGTTCATGTTAAACTTTGGCCATAGTGAATGCATTTCTTATTAGACGTATAAACATTCACAACTCTTTACATTTATATATTTTGACGCACCCTTGTAAACGCACGAGTGCAGGGGACTGTACCTGTACCTGAGTGTTTTTTCAATTGATAGGCTAAGATAAAATGAAATGTTATCGAGAAAACAAGTGAAGAAGCCATTTTAAGACGAGGATGGTAAGTTAAATAGGCATAATAAGTCTTACCATACTGATGTTGGGAGGATCAAGTTCAGTTGTTGACTGGATGAAGAGGCATGTAGGTGAGGGCATTTATACCTCCCTCAGGTGATGGCTGACTGCATGACTATCACCTTGGTCAGCCAGTTAAGCCGCAGTTATTACTCTAAGAATCACAACCTGCTTCAGTGAAAAGGTAAACAAAACAAACTGTTAATCGTAACATCCAGCAGATGGCGTCTATCGGAGTGAAGATAAGTATATCCTAGGAAATGGCTGAGAACCTGTAGAAATTAGAACTTCATGACACTTGATCTGTATCGGTTTTATGAGACTTAACTTTGGATAATTTCATCTGAATTCTTGAACAACTAATTATATGGGCCAAAATCTACCTCTATCGAAAGGAAATAATTTTCAACTTACTCACCTGACCTTTGTGGGTAGGAGAATGACAAGACTAATCCCGGGTCTTAGGAACCTTGAGTACAGAGACAGGTTAAAGCATCTTAATTTGCACTCTCTCGAGAGACGTAGAGCGAGGGGCGACATGATAGAGGTGTATAAATGGAAGTCAGGGCTAAACAAATGGGACATTACAAAGGTACTCAAACTATTCAACCAGGAGCGAACTCATAACAATGGTTTTAAATTAGACAAATTTAGATTTAGGTGTGAAATAGATAAACATTGGTGTGGAAATAGATTAGTGGATGAGTGGAACAAGATACCAAATATCATCATTAACTCGGATACGCTGGATAGCTTCAAACATAGGGTGGATGCATATATGAGCAATAGGGGTTGGGTGTAAATGGGACTGCCCAGTATGGGCCAATAGGCCCGCTGCAGTTTCCTCCATTCTTATGTTCTTATGTTCTTATGTTCATCAGCATAACAAGGTGAAACATGAACGAAATACCCAGAAAATGCATTCACCTAAATTCTTGACCGGCGAGGAGTTCTACATGTATAATCTAGTGGATAACAAGCACTAATATTATGGTACTAGACTCACCGTAGCTTGACTCTCCTTCAGTCAGTGGTTATGATGGTGTTTAATGGTGACTGAGGGGCATTGTATGTATGTCAGCTAAGTATTATATTTATATCAGCTTAGTTTCAAGTTTATATCTGCTAAGTATTACATTTATATCAGGACAGTTTCAAGTTTATGTCAACTAAGTATCAAGTTTATATCAGCTAAGTTTCAAGTTTATATCAGCTAAGTATCAAGTTGATGTAAGCTAAGTATTAAGTTTCTATCAGCTAATTTTAAGATTATGTCAGGAAAGTTTTAAATTTACATCAGCTAAGTATCAAGTTTATATCAGTTAAATATTAAGTTTAAAACAGCTAAGCATTAAGTATAAATCGAGTAATTATTCTACACAGTTTTGAATTTGTGGTGTATTTGCGTTACTAGTCATAAACTCAAGCGTCAGTAAAGTAACAATGTTAGCCTCGTATCTCTGTGTTCCTTAACCCTGAGTCTTCTTCCATGGCGAGTACTGGGTGAGTTAAATCTGAAAACAATTCTTAAGAAGTTGTATTTTGTTGCTGTTAATATTGAGAGTGTCTGTCTGTATTTAAGTGTTCTTATTGGAAGGTGATTTTAATGTACATATATTATGTAACCTATTGTATGAAAACTGTATCCGCTATATTTCATTCTTATAGTACCGGGTATATCATATATTTTACTTTATTATTTATTTACAATCTGCAATATTCATAAATGTAGAAAATAACATCCAAGTTCAAGGAAAAATAAAGTTAACATTTCTGTTTTCTGTTTATGTTATTTTCATTTATAACAAAATAAATATTATCTCGTATGGTAACAACCTAATATTATAGCAATATTTATTGATTTATTTATATTATATTCGCCATAAGTTTGTGATTGTTAATACATTTAGTTTTTATTTACATGATTCTTCCTTCCATACTATAATGTCCGGCTGTTGGATGATTCACAGTTACCTGAGATGTAATGTGAAGAATGTAAGTTAAAGAAGAGTTAGTGTAGTGAATCGGCAACACACCTAGAGCATCACTAGTCCACACGTTGTGACTCGCTGCGTGATAACCTGCCACTGCTGACATGGATCACTCCAGGTACACAGTAATTATTATCACTCCAGGCACATAGTAATTACTATCACTCCTGGTATATAGTAATTATTATCACTCCAGGTATATAGTAATTATTATCACTCCTGGTAAATAATAATTGTTATCACTCCAGGTACATAGTAATTATTATCACTCCAGGTACATAGTAATTATTATCACTACAGGTACAGAGTAATTATCATCACTCCAGGTATAATATATTATAAGAATCTGTGCCTCTAACACCCTAAGTGGCAATTCTATTACTTGTTAGAGTATAGACAATAAAAGATCATTTTTCAGGGTCATTATTTTCCCCTAATAATAAAGATTTTTAAGTGAAATTTTATCTTACGCCTCAATATATTCCAAAATGAACATTAAAATTTATTCCATAGAGTTAAATAAGTTTATTATGTCTTGTGGGGAGAATATTGATTTTTCCTTCCCAAGACATTAAAAAACATTTTTATAAGCCGATAAAAATACAGATACATCTAATCTCTTATCCTGGATAGAATTTGCGAAGTATTATCCCGCTACATTTACTGATACTATTTAAATATTCCACTGATATTCAGAAAACCCTGATCTCATAGTTAGTGGAAGTAATAACTGTACTGTATTAGCAAGTAAGTTATGGGCATTTCTACATCAAGTTTTACCATAAGAATAAGTAAGCGTCTTTTAATAATGTATCATTTTAACATTTATGTGAAAAGGGTAAATTTTAAACTGAGTAATTGAAAAAAAATCTTTGTCGGCATCTTTTTATTCATGTAGAGATAAAATGAAGATGTTTATAGTATATCATAAAATAACTTAAGTTGCACATCACAAAAAACAAACAACTACATTTCTTTTACACCTAACTGTAGAAATTGTTAATACAGTAGAGCTATGTGTTTATTATTATAATTCACATGTGTACATTACACTTTATTTACTCTTATACCACACTTGGTAAGTGATGTCAGGAGAGCGAAGTTGGGGTAAATCAAAGTTATTTTCACAGTCGTTTAAGTTTTATTATTACAACACAAGAATCACAAGACACAAACTGACGAAGAAGAGTTCAGGAAACTTAGTATTGGTGTATCTCATTTCTTTATGTTTACATTTATTTTCCATAACCTACACTCCCACCGTCATAGCCGCCGCCACTAGAACCGCCATAACCGCCACCGCTGGAGCCGCCATACCCACCACCACCACCGCTGGATCCGCCATACCCACCAACGCCGCCGCTGGAGCCGCAATACCTACCACCGCCGCCGCTGGAGCCGCCATACCCACCACCGCCGCCGCTGTAGCTGCCATACCCGCCACCGCCGCCGCTGGAGCCGTCATGTCTGCCTCCGCTACCACCTCCATGGCCACCACCACCGCCACCACCATACCCGCCGCCATCACCTTCGCCACCGCCGCCACCACCATGCCCTTCTGGCTTGGCAGGGCAGGTCACAGCCAGGAGCCCCACCACCATGGTCACAAACAACTGCGTCTGAAATTGTCAGAGATAAACTATTTGTATTAAGGTTATTATTATCAGTTAATATAATGGTACTATAAATAAGTTCTTTTACCACAGAGATGTTAGGTCAGTTACTTTCTGTAAATCAACGAGAAAAGGTTTGCTTCACTGAAACTTCACTAACAATGACAGAGAAGAGTATTATTTATTTGAGTGCAAAAAACACGATATGTGTAACATTTGTCTGATATAAAGTTTTCTTTTGCATAATTTACTACGGTGAAGCTGGAAACCATTAGTTCAAAATATAATTTTCAAATCTGTCTTGAACTTGTGCCTATACCTTCACCTATACCAGCAACTCCTTTACTCGTCTTGCTGATGAGCTGAACTGTTATTAATAAGATAAGTGAAGAATGCACTTATAGAAGACGATGATAAATTACTTAAGTCATAATAAGTCTTACCATACCGATGTTGGGAGGATCAAGTTCAGTTGTTGACTGTATGTAGAGAAGTCTAGGTGAGTGCTTTTATACCTCCCTCAGGTGATGGCTGACTGCATGACTGTTTCCTCATTAGTCAGTTAAGCTCCACTAACCAATTGAGTAACACAAACTTCATATTTGAAAAGATTAAATTTGTTAACTTCTGCTATATAACAGGCGGCACCTCATGGAGCTTTGTCACTTATGAAAATCTTTGAGTGTTGTGAAAAAGCTGCAGAAATTATCCCATTTGTGAGCCTTCATTGCCAGCCCCTTGGAGAACGACCTTCACGTTGCGTCTGGGGATCATAAGGGTAGAGCATTTGAAGGTATTATTTATAGTCCTTAAATCCATTTTTAGCTTTGAAAATTCCTTAGAAAAATAAAGGTTATCTTATTTGCCTTAAACACACAAACCCCACTGCTATTCTGTTCCCCTGACATTATTAACGGAGCGAATAACAGTAATCCTGTAAATCATAAATGATCATACAAGCATGAAATTTCATATAAACATTAAAAATGGGTTACTTATCAAATCTATCCGATTGAACATTAAAAATTCCAAGATGTAGCCATTTTCCAAGATGGCCGCCAAATTTGCCTAACTGAAAACAATTTGTACATATATTGACTTATTATTGGGCAATCTGTGCACATAAGGTGTCTTTTCTTATGTTTTAAAGCATGCTGGAACAGATTATGATTATTTTGGAACACTCAGATATGTCTTGTATGCATAAAGTAGCGGTTCAACACATATTTTTACCTCTTTTCATAAAATGTGTAAGCAATTCTCAGTTAAACAATGAGAAACATGTTTATCTTTTGCTCATATCCTTGTGAGATATTGCTATAAGAATTCTTTCATATTTACAGCTGCTGGTATGTGCATCCACACAGAGTTGTGCAAGTAAGACCAGAGCTGATATATTTACATCGCTATCCACAGTCTTTCTTGCAAGAACACTTGGTCAGTTCTTGACAACTCGCTGCCCCAGTTAGCAGGACTTGGAATGTCTGATTGTGCTGCAGTTACCTGACCTCCAAATCATTCCACCTTGATAGGCTGCACGCTTTACATGGTGGACTAGACCTGTCTTACATCACCACCACAAACCTTTCTAAGACACGGAGGTCTTCTTCACTAACTGATGTAAGACACTGACTGAGTTTGATGAAGGTACTGGAGAACTCGTTTAACACATTCCATGTTTACCATGCAGTCTTCTTACCTTTTTCAAGGAAGGCTGACACAACATCACAACCACCGAATGCATGGAAAAATGTGATTCTAGTGGCTTTTTCAGGCTCTATGTCTACAACTAACTCATGAACAGGAATCCATCTTGTATAAGTCCCTAAACCCCATGACCATAAGAAATCCACATTTCTTCAAGACCAATGATATCTGTGTCATTGGCTTTTATGAGAACTCTTTTACTGCCTTCCATTATAGCTTGTCTTGCCTGTACAAAGAGGCGGGTATCTGCCTCTTCATGGGAGCATGGAATCAACTCTTCTAGAGGCGTATTATGGTTGCTAATGACATAGCAACAACTGACTTGGATGCTCCATGCTGAATTTGTGATTTATTATCTGTGCCATGTTCACTCATAACTGATGAAGGAGCTGCATATTCGATACTTCTATCATCAAGTATGGTTAGGAATTTTGACATGTGTTTGAGCATATTTTGCCTTATTATTTTCTCAGCCTCGGCCAAATGAACAGCTTCACTGTATTTGCCAACCTCAACCAGGATGGAGCCTACATGCTCTTGGAATGCTAGCAAAACATCTCTTCCTTGACTGTGAGCTCCCAGTTGCGGAATATGTGAAACTAATTGGTTCTTAAGCCTAGTAGAATAAATTTCAGGCGATTCGACACCAAGTTGTTCGAGTCTTTGTTTGTACAGTAAGACTAAGTCTGCTAGTCTAAAAATTGTTCCATTAGAACCTTCACATGCAGTTTTTGTCTCATTGATGTATGTCACCACTTCAGAGAAAGTCAGTGAATATGTATCTTTTTGTCATGGTTCTTTTGTGTTTTTTTCGTATCCTTTGCACTAAGATAAGCTCTTTCTCTATTGTACAGTGCAGCTCAGCAAGCAGGGTAAAATTTCACCTCTTGTGCCACTACATCTCCTGCACTAAGTTAGCAAGGAATCTTTTGTCACTGAGTCTTTTTGCACATTCATTGAATCTGTCACTGAGTTTCATTGTCATTGTTTGACGGAGAGCACTCTCTGGTGCTGGTTTATCACACAAAAAGCATTCTGTTGTGGTTTTTGTGTCTCTTGGCTTTCATAGCACCTTACTTCGGCAACCTTCATCACTGTCAACTACAGAGGTGGTTGCTCTTTTTGGGGCTCTTTGCAACATTATGTTGCTCACCTAAATCTACAGCTCTCATGATATTTGGCAGTATTTTTCCTCATTGTCTCTGCAATACCATCTCCATCATCTAGTGTTTCCATATCAAGCCTTATTGGAAGGGCATTGATTGAGTTGAAAAGAGGAATATTCTTGGCTAATTTGCTGTAGCCATCTTTCTCTCTTCTAGTAGCGTTAGTCCTTGGAGATTTAAGTTCTTCCTTTTTATATCATTACACAGACAGCACTTGGCCCAGTCTGTTTTCCTTTCAGGATTACTTTTAGGACCAATATTCATCGCCATTGTGGTACTGAGTCGAATGTTTTTCCTTTTACCACTCTGTATCATGCGTACTTTCCTTCTATGAGATACAACTAGGTTTAATCAATTGATTGCCCTAACTTTAACCCCATTACCCTTGGCTCGGCTCTCCCACGCTGGTACATCCTTTCAATTCGGGTGCGGCTACCTAACCTTATTTGAGGCTAATTTAGTAACACACGCGCACACACACATATATATATATATATATATATATATATATATATATATATATATATATATATATATATATATATATATATATATATATATATATATATATATATATATAATCAACGACCTCAAAGTCCGCGTGTTATATGGACTAAAAATGAAGTATATATATGTACCTCGCGTTTCATACCAGCTGGATTCGGTAAAATGCTACTGACACCACATAAGAGGCACGGGCAGTTTCCCAATGAGGTTCACGGCGCCATCAGCTCGATGAACAGGCTATGTGTGAAATATAACAGAGTCTAGAACTGCTTTTAGTGTCCTTGTGGCCTAGCCGGTAAGCGTTCCCTAGTCACACCCAGTAGGTCGAGGGTTCGATTCCTTGCTGGTGAGTTTGTTGATTATATATATATATATATATATATATATATATATATATAAATTGATCTTTAATATAAGTTTCGTAATTAGTTGACACTGAACCCCATTTTGAGTTTCACAGCAGTGTTGTCACCAGTGTGCCCTGGTAGTACATTGCCATTTACTCTTTATAAGCATGTTTCCTTTGAATGCTCTCCATTTCAGAGTTTTCAACACAAAATTCAGGTTCTACGTACTCAAAAACACGGAAATCAACACTGAAATCACCTGAATTGATGAACACAATAAATATTAAGGCCAAAAGGAAAATCTGACATCCACTTTTGGTGGCCATCTTGGAATTTTTATTGTCGAATCAGGAAGATTTGATAATTAACCCATCTTGAATCCTCATGCCAATTTTCAACATTCCTTCAAAAATTGACACTTTGCCGCTCCTCTATCAGGTATCGTTGCCTCTGATGTTACTACTACTCGTATTACCTTTCACTCATTTATTATAATGAATTGTGAGTAACTAACAACTATTAAAAACATGAAAATTGCAAATAATTTTACTTTGATATCCGTAAATGTTGCCAACAAGGACTTTGGCAATTAATATTTGTAACTATCTCTTGTTTGGTCAAAGTTACTGTGCTTATCATATGCCAAGCAAAAGATGATAAAGTACAGAGAAAACTGATCACCTGAAGAATGTCGACCCCAGCTTATTTCACCTAAATATTACCCTAACCTAACCTTTTTCTAATTAACCACATCCCCTCAAAAGAGTTAGGGTGATTAAACCTTTAGGTGAAATTAACTTGGTTGAAGATTCTTCAGGTGATCCCCAAAATATTCAACTGTCTGTTGCCTATTTTAACAACTATTGAAGTGATCATCTAATCTATTTAATATTGCATTTTAACTTTTAATAATAAGTATTGATAATATAATAGCACTAATATTAATTTTTACAATAATATAACAGATATAACATTTAAAAATAATACAGGTAAATTAATAGCAAAGGAAATTATTGGTGAAGATCTTAGGCCTACGTTAAATATAATAGAATAAAACATCCAGTACCAGTACGAATGTTAATAAATATGGCGAATATTAAGACATGAATAGTGTTGTATTTTCTGTATGATAAATATGACACCAAGTCGTCGTCCCAGCGCCCGGGACTACTAGCTGCAGTAACAAAAGACAGAGATGAATTTTTTACCATTACTACATTGATATTAGGTTTTGAGGTAATTAATATAAGTATTATCCTAGTTTAACGATAGGGGCTATTTGATCCTCACTTACATAGGATGTAAATGAAAGAAAACGTTTATCAGAGAACATAAGAACATAAGAAAATAAGGAGTCTGCAATAGGCCGGTTGGCCTGTGCAGTGTGCATGGCAGCTCCTGTCGAAAGTTACTACCCCTCTCTATCATCCATAAATCTATCTAGCCTCCTTTTGAAACTTTCCAGCGTTCCAGCACTTACTTCAAAGTTGGTAAGCTTGTTCCACTCGTCCACCACCCTATTTGTGAACCAGTTTCTTCCTATCCCCCTCCTAAACCTAAACTTATACAACTTGAATCCGTTGCTCCGAGTCCAATCCTGCTCGGATATTATAAGAACTTTATCTATATCCCCTTTATTGATTCCTTTCACCCACTTAAATACTTCTATCATATCTCCCTGCACTCTTCGTCTTTCTTGGGAATGCAAGTTTAGTTTCTTTAACCTATCCTGATATGGAAGGTTTCTAAGTCCCGGAATCATTTTTGTCATTCTTCGCTCCACCGACTCTAGTGAATTTATATCCATTGTATAATAAGGGCACCAGAAGTCAACAGCATAATCGAGGTGCGGCCTGACTAGCGCAAGATATAGTTGCAATAAGACCTCTGCACTCTTGTTACTTACACTTCTAGATATAAAACCCAATACTCTGTTTGCCTTATTTCGAACATTAACACACTGTTTTTTAGGCCACAGGTCCGGGCTTACAAGTACCCCTAGGTCTCTTTCACAAGTCGACTTCTCTAGGTTGATGTTGTTAAGGCTGTATACATTATCAGTATTTGTTCTTCCAATATTAAGTACGCTGCACTTGCTGGTGGTGAATTTCATTTGCCATTTTTCAGACCACCACTGCAGTTTATTTAGATCCTCCTGTATTGCATTTGCATCTTGCCGTGAATTAATCTGCCACCCTATTTTGGTGTCGTCCGCAAACTTGCTTATGTCACTGCTGATCCCAGTATCTAGATCGTTTATGTAGATTATGAACAAGAGTGGGCCTAGTACTGACCCCTTAGGAGCCCCACTGGTTACACGGCCCCACTCAGATTTAACACCATCTACGCTGACCCTCTGCGTTCTATCGGTGAGCCATGATTTTATCCAATTTAAAACTTTCCCCTCGATACCATGAGCCTTAATTTTTCTCAGAAGCCTCTGATGCGGTACTCTGTCAAATGCTTTGCTAGAGTTTAAGTAAATACCATCGTAATTTTCGTCATTATCTACTACCTCGAAGACTTTCCTAAAAAACGTCAACAGATTTCCTAGACAAGATTTTCCCTTTGTAACCCATGTTGAGAGTCGTAGATAAATTTGCTTTTCTCTAGATGCGATCGGATGCTATCTGCTATAATTGATTCCAGAAATTTCCCCACTACTGACGTCAAACTCATCGGCCGGTAATTTGACGCTGATGCTCTGTCTCACTTTTTGAATATGGGTACTACATTTGCCTGTTTCCCCAAGTCTGGCACAACTCCAGTGTCTAATGATTTTGTAAATAAATTTACGAGGGGTCCGCTAATCTGTTCCCTACACTCTTTCAAGACTCGAGGGAAAATTTCATCCGGCCCTGGGGATTATGTTTTCTTTAGTTTATTTATCTTCTTAAGAACATCCTCTTTTCTGATAATGATATTCTTTAATTTCTCTTCTTCCTTTCACTTAAATATCAGTTCCACCTCTGGAATTTCATAGCAAATTTCTTCTGTGAAAACTGATAAGAAGTAGCTGTTCAATGCTTTTCTTATTTCTTCACTGCCATTTATCACCTCTCCCCTCCCTGACTTTAAAGGCCCAACTTTGTCCTTGAACTTTGTCCTATATACCAGGAAAAATCCCTTGGGATTCGCCTTGAATTCTCTTGCTATTTTGATTTCATAGTCTCTCTTTGCTTTCCTTACATTTTTCTTAACATTCCTAGATTGTTCATTATACCTATTTCTGAGCTGCTCCTCCCCTCCCTTTAATTTCTTATATATTCCTTTCTTTATTTCTATGTCATGTTTAAGATTTCTGGTCATCCACCTTGGCTCATTCTTATTTGACCTAATTTTTCTGTATGGTGTATTTTGTTCTTGTGCTTTATGTAGTATACTAGTGAATATATTATTGTCATGATCAATTGTTGTGTCATCTATGACCTGC
Source organism: Homarus americanus (assembly GCF_018991925.1). Taxonomy (NCBI): domain Eukaryota; kingdom Metazoa; phylum Arthropoda; class Malacostraca; order Decapoda; family Nephropidae; genus Homarus; species Homarus americanus. Next base: position 14,637 of record NW_024717432.1, on the reverse strand, counting down.
AACTATATCTTGCGCTAGTTAGGCCTCACCTCGATTATGCTGTTCAGCTCTGGTGCCCCTATTATAGAATGGATATAAATTCACTAGAGTCGGTGCAGCGAAGAATGACAAAAATGATTCCGGGACTTAGAAACCTTCCATATCAGGATAGGTTAAAGAAACTTAACTTGCATTCCCTAGAAAGACGAAGAGTGCGGGGAAATATGATAGAAGTATTTATGTGGGTGAAAGGAATCAATAAAGGGGATATAGATAAAGTTCTTATAATATCCGAGCAGGATAGGACTCGGAGCAACGGATTCAAGTTGGATAAGTTTAGGTTTAGGAGGGAGATAGGAAGAAACTGGTTCACAAATAGGGTGGTGGAGGAGTGGAACAAGCTTAGCAACTTTGTAGTAAGTGCGGGAACTCTGGAAAGTTTCAAAAGGAGGCTAGATAGATTCATGGATGATAGATAGTGGTAGTAACTCTCGACAGGAGCTGCCATGCACAGGCCAACCGGCCTATTGCAGACTCCTTATTTTCTTATGTTCTTATGTTCTCACCCCTTCCTACTGGGGACTGACGTGACTGTTCCCAGGTGACCTCACCTAGGTACCTTCTTAACCCCTGATAATCCTCCAACCGAAAGTTTGGGACTCTGACCATATTGTCATTGTTTTTCGTTTCCCAATTTAGGGTGAACCTGATTTCTCTGTGATCACTGTTACCTAGTTCTTCCCCTACTGTGATATCTCTGATAATATTTTCTTTATTTGTTAATACTAGGTCTAATATATTGTCACCTCTAGTAGGTTCTGTAATTAGTTGTTTCAAAAAATTTTCCTGTACTGCGTCTAGGAAGTCTTCAGATTCATAGTCACCTACAATGTTGTCCGAGTCAATATTTCTGAAGTTGAAATCCCCCATAATGCATAGGTTGTTATATTTTTCTGCCCTACTCATTTCCTGCCATATGGGCTGAGCTGCTTCTTTGCCAAGACTTGGGGGGCCTGTAAATCACTCCCATAATTAGTTTTTCTCTTCCTTCCGTGATTTCTACCCATACAGACTCGGTGCCTATTTCACCCTTTAGTGAATTATTAATACAACATTTTAATGTATCCTTGACGAAGAGTGCGACCCCTCCCCCCTTCCTACCTTCCCTGTCCTTGTGAAAAAGGTTGTACCCTTCTATGTGGTACTCTGATAAAAAAATTTTGCTCGCCAGATTCATCCAAGTTTCGGTGATTGCTATGACGTCTACATTCTCGGTACATACAACCGCTCTCAGCAAGTCTATTTTATTTCTAACGCTCCTACTGTTTGTATAGTATACATTTAAACCTACCCTTCCCTGGTCCTGTTTTACTCCTTGTCCTGAGAAACTAATTTTACTTCCCAGGACCTGCTTGTTTTTTGACTCCCACTTTCCCCGACCTCTCACTACTGGCGAAACCCCCCTTTGGAGTGACAATTTCACGCTCCAGGGATGCAGACAACATCTTTACCCCCTCACGAGACAAGTGTACTCCGTTATCCACATATCCATTATCATGAGTGAGATCCGATTAAGGACAGGAACTTAACCTTAAATATTGTACACACTAATCAATAATTCAGGGATGAAGAAATGGTTCAGGGTGGGTGAATTATATTTTGGGTTAACTGCGACTCTCCAGGTTATAGGATTTATATCAATATTAAGCAGGTCCCACCTTCAGGAAGTTCTGGGTTGAGGCAGATAAATAGCATCAGTATTGTCCTTTTTTTCGGGGGTTGGAATGGAGACTTAACTCATACATATCTATCATATTTAATTTCAGAAATGTAAATGGTGCCACCATATAAAATATATCATTGGACACTGAGGATGGAGTTTTCATTATTATTTGTCAGGAAAGGGGGAGTGTAAGAACTATTGTGTATTTTGTAGATGGAAAATATAGCAAGATATAATTAATACGGAGTAATATACAGTATAAGTAATAGTAACAGACCTGTTATTGTACTAAACTTTAGATATATATATATATATATATATATATATATATATATATATATATATATATATATATATATATATATATATATATATATGCAAGTAAATCACTGTAGCGTGATCCAGGTATATGCTGTAAGTTGCTTTCGTGAGGGGTGAGTACAGACTGTACGTGTACAGTTTCTACTCACCCCTGAAGATGTAAATTACACGAAAGCGCTTGGGAACTTCGAGTTTTCTTTTTTCCTTGTGGTTATCAGCATATATATATATTATAAGTAAGAAATATTGAAATATGGAATAAAGACTGCACAGGCTGCAAACAGTGGAAGACTAGATTGATAAAAAATTCCACATATATATTAGACAGAATGTTAGCTTTATGAAAACTAAGTTTAATTTACCTGCCAGTAAAATTAACCATCAAATGCTACAGTTTATTTGCTTTTGCATCATTACTTGGTAAACGATGTCAGGAGAGTGAAGTCGGTGTCAATCAAAGTTCTTTTCACAGTCGTTTAAGTTTTATTATTACTACACAAGAATCACGAGACAGAAACTGACGAAGAAGAGTTCAGGAAACTTAGTATTGGTGTGTCTCATTTCTTTATGTTTACATTTATTTTCCATAACCTCCACCGCCACCATTATAACCGCCACCTCCGGAGCCGCCACTGCCGTAGCCACCGCCGCTACTTGAACCCCCATAACCACCGCTACCGCCGCCGCTTGAGCCACCATACCCACCACCACCGCCGCTGGAGCCGCCATACCCACCACCGCTACTGCTGGAACCACCATACCCTCCGCCACCACCGCTGGAGCTACCATACCCACCGCTGCCACTTTTGGAGCCACCATAACCGCCACCACTGCCGACTGAGCCACGATTACCGCCACCGCCACCACTATAACCGCTTCCACCACCACTATATCCGCCTCCACCACCACTATAACCGCTTCCACCACCACCTCCATGGCCACCAGCATAACCACTAAACCCTCCTCCGCTACCGCCGCCACTTCCATGCCCATCTGGCTTGGCGAGACTGGTCACAGCCAGGATCCCCACCACCAAGGTCACTAACAACAGCTTCTGAAATTGTCAGAGATAAAATATTATAAGTAAGTTATTCTCATAAATTAAATAGTATTACAAATAAGTTCTTTTACCAAACGAAGAAGGGTATTGTTTATTTATGTGCATAAAACATGATATTTGTTTACAGTCTTTCATATACAGCTTTCTTCAGTACAGACTTTACTATAATGAACCTGTACACCATTTGTTCATATCATCATTTTTCATCTGTCTTGAACTATACATTCACCTGTACCAGCAACTGCTGTAAATTACTTAATAAATTATGTCTTACCATACTGATGTTGGGAAGATCAAGTTCAGTTGTTGACTGGATGAAGAGGTGTAAGGCTGAGAGCTTTTATACCTCCCTCAGGTGATAGCTGACTGCATGACTGTTTCCTCATCAATCAGTTAAGCTCCAATTATCATGTTCGTTAGATAAACAATACGTTATTTGATGTAACCTACCTACTGCATATCTTTTGGACTTTCAACTTAAATGAAATACTCTGTGGGATTAAATTTTATGATGTTCTGCTCTTTGATGGTATGGATTCCTGTCGTGTAATATCAAATCCTGACGATATATTTTAAATGCAATATTTTTTAAATATCGTAATGTTCATTTGATTCAACCAATTGTGCAGCCTGAAAGATTGAAAATGACCACCCCTAGTCTCCATTATTACGCTCCTTTCGCATACTTGCTTTAAATAGTTTCCCTTGAATGAAGTGAAATGCGTTAATTATGCAAATAAACCTTAAAGGTGGTATGCCTATATTGACACCAGGATTTAGTAATGGTCACGGGTCATCTTTCAGTCATTTACTACATATTGTTGATATGATATTACTCTCATAACTTGAGCTTTGGGGTGTGTTTACATGGCGTATACCAAATGTTTGCGCAAATGATACCATCAATGTTAGTGTCAATGTTATCGTTAATGTTAACTTCAATGTTAGCCAATATTGTTGTTAATGTTAGCATGAGAATTAGCATTAATGTTAACATCATTATTAGCGTATTGTTAATCAGTATTAGCGTCAAAGTTTGCATCAATGAATAAGAGTATCAATATCACCTCCTTTTGTCTCTTTCTATTGAGGCGTGCGGTCATCCGGACACCAGAGGAGTGTCTTAAACAAACTCAAAAAACATGCTAATGTGATAAAATATTGACCATAGTTGCCTTAGTTTAGGTCTGGTCGTTAATCTTCTAGTAGCGTAAGAGGATAATTTCTGTGAAGTATTCACTTATCCTTTCAGGAAAGACCTTCATTAGGATCAGTCGCAACCGAGAATGAAGTTTATACAGTACGTCATAGTTTGGAAAGATGCTAAGATGATGAACAATTTTGTATTATACGCCTATTTTATATTTATTAAAAGCTTCTACTACTGCTACTACCACTTTTATTTTTAAAACGTGGCCTCCAGCTTCCCCAATAGCCACACCTTCGCCGCCATTTTATTACCTTAAAATTAAATATCATCATACATAAGTAGCTATTCTAGCTGTGTTGAGTTAGTTGAGCCGCAGAGCTATGTGGCATTCAGTGACTGTTGTGTCATAGTCAATATCTGCAACTGTTGTCGGCTTGAGGGCCGATGCTCTCGTTCCCCTGAGGCAGAGCAAAGCCGACTTAAGGAGAGAGAAGGACAGTCGACATCTCATCCAGGCTGTAACATAACTTCTGGGCTGCTGCTTCTCTTCGGAGATCACCTCCGTGAGTCTGGCGTAGAAACATCTTGCACTTGGTCCCATCCCACCAGAGGTTGTGAACACTAGAGGAGTGAAGCTGCATTGATCAACGTTTTGAATTCTCACCCCATATGTTCCTCTCTTGCTATTCTCGTTCCTCCTATGTGCAGCATCGAGAGCTAGGTTACGGTGACATGCGTCCATGGGATCAAAAATCCTAATGTCGTAGAAAGCTCGCTGTCCCCGCGTCCAGAATCCTCGAGCACTGACGTCAACACGGGCTTCGTTAGATGTGTTTGATGTCCTATATTGGAAGATCACACCATCCAATGGAAGGAGGGTCGGTTCTACCATGACATCCCGGCAGATTTCCTTCAACATATTTGCTATGAGGTCCCTTACTTTGTCATGCCTCATGCATTTGAAGCCCCCTTTATTGCACACCATGGCGAGGGCAATGGCACCTTAGAGCAATGGCATCTGTAAATTCTTGTTTATTAAGACTACTACTACTACGAACAATAATGATAATAGTAATAAAAATAATAAAAATAATAATAAAAAAAATAAATAAATAAATAATAATAATAATAATAATAATAATAATAATAATAATAATAATAATAATAATAATAATAATAATAATAATAATAATAATAATAATAATAATAATAATAATAATAATAATAATAATAATAATAATAATAATAATAATAATAATAATAATATAATAATAATAAAAATAATAATAAATAATAATAATAATGATAATAATAATAATAATAATAATAATAATAATAATAATAATAATAATAATAATAATAATAATAATAATAATAATAATAATAATAATAATAATAATAATAATAATCCTAGATTTTTCCAAATACAAACAGCAACAGCTAAATAAAGAAAGACCTAAAAATATATTTAAATTCTTTATTAAGATTTAAGTATACACTCAATACTTAGCTTCAGCTTTATTTTAGGCAATACATTTGTCGGTAAGCAGGATTAACGTCGGCTTTTAATGAGTTATATTTCATTTTTCTTTTCTTAAGAAAATGTCTAGTATGGTAGAAGATTCACAAGTAATAAACTCAGTGATAAATATGTTGGTATTAAGTAGGTAGTGCCCCTACTAGCCGGACACAGCAGTCCAGCCTGTCACCTCTCCGCCCATCCATCATAAGAACTAGTTTATTCTTCTGTTTGGGACCAAAGCAGATGTCGGAGGCGGACGTAACTGTCGCCCAGGGTGCGGAACACTATGCCGGGTAACATTCATTGTTGCGTTTGTGCTAGCCAGAACCAAAATTCCCCTAGCTGTGATTGTGCGAGAAACAACCGACCATGTATGGTTTGCAGAAAGGGAAACAATTGTCGGAACCCACATGGCAGGGATCCGACACAGGAGGCCACGGTGGATATCGCCGGGACCCAACCGCCCTATGATATCCTAAATGATAGCAGTAAGACTACTCAACCTGAAAATATAGTACTAATAAACGCTGCTCCAATAGTAGCAGATGTCTACGAGGTGAATGAGAGACAGCCACCACAGTGAAATGGCATGTCGAGGGAAAATGCGGACATATGGGTTAAAGTAACTTATTCAGAAATTGCCAGGTGGTCGCCAGCTAACCTGTTTGAACCACCCAAGTGTGCGGCCACCAAAGAAATGGTTCAGGAGATGATTCGCCTCATAACTGAGTACACTCAGGACTTCTTCGTTGCCCCTTTAGCTCTACAAATACTGACAATAATACCACATCTATTCTGTCAGAGGACACACACACTAAGATTAAACGCAAAGAAAATGCGGCAGCAATAAAGAGAAGATTAACAATGTGGCAGAATGAGGCCCTTGATGATCTCCTATGTGAAGCAAGAACACTGCAGGAGAGACTAAAATTTACAGGAGACGGAAAGCATAACACCGATGATGTTGCAAGAAAGTTTGGAAACAAAATGCGTGCGGGAAAAGTGTCTTTGGTGGTAAGATCTCTCACAGAGGAATCCTCCGGTGGGGTTCTGCCAATAAACAGAGAAACATTAAAACAACTGAAAGAAAAACATCCCCCTGCAAGCGAAGACGAAGTCATCAGGTTCCAGGGTGACTATATCCCACCAAATGCTGTCCTGTTCGAGAAAATAACAGGAGGAATGGTGTGGAAAAAGGCACTGAAGACTCGAGGAGATACCGGCCTTTCAGGTCTGGATGCAAACGGTTGGAGAGTCATCCTCAGCACTAACAAGTTTGGCTCCGTAGCAAGTGATCTCTGCACTGCCATTGCCGTCCTTGCAAGAAAGCTGGCATCCTCGTGCTGCCAACACCTCCATGTTCTGACGGCCTGCCGCCTCATTCCTCTGGATAAGAATCCAGAATGTAGGCCTATAGGGGTGGGGAAAATGCTGAGGCGGATCATCGGAAAATGCAGAATGGAGGTGGTAAAGGATGATGTCAGGGCAGCAGTAGGGATCCTGCAAGTTTGTGCTGGCAACCAGGCTGGAGGGGACGCTGCCATTCACGCCGTGAAAACGATATTTGAGCAGCGTGATTGTGAGGCCGTTCTCCTGGTTGACGCTTCAAACGCATTCAACATACTTAACCGCAGGGCCGCACTGCACAACATCAAGATCAAGTGTCCAATGGAGGAAACTGCAGCAGGCCTATTTCCCCAAACTAGACAATCCCTTTTATAACCAACCAGAATCGCTCATATATCCGTCCTACCGATATATGAAGCTATTCAGCGAGTTCATGATGATGTTTGGTAGGTAACTTGTTCCAATCATCCAATACTTTAATTCCAAACCATTGTTTACCTATCTCGCGCCTAAATCTAAATTTATCTAATTTAAAACCATTGCTTCGAGTTCGTTCCTGGTTGGATAGTTCAAGTACCTCTATTATATCGCCTTTCTTTAACCCTGATTTCCATTTATACAACTCAATCTTATCGCCCCTCACTCTACGTCTTTCGGGGAGTACAAATTCAGATCATTTTATCTGTCTGTATGCATTCTAAGGATTCGATATCATTCTGTAGCACAGTAACCTAACCTAATCTGCATAATCCAAGTGAGGTCTCATAAGCTCAAGATATTGTTTTAAGATAACCTCGTTAGTTCTGTAACTACCACTCCGTTGTATAAACCCAAGTACTTTGTTAGCCTTGATCTAATCAAATAAGCATTGTCGTCTTGCTCATTGCTTATCTGATATCTGGTTTCTCTGTTTACATCTCATAATGTAAGAAGTTCACAATTGTCCACGCAAAAGTCTATCTGCCATTTTTCAAACCATGCGATACATCATGAACAAAAACATTTGAGATAAGCACAATTAAATTTTGTCTACGTTTATATTATCAGTTAGTGAGTACGTTACCCCCCACTATTATAATTTTCATAGATCTTCCTTTTTCACACCTCAGTGACCCTGGGTGTTTACTGTTCTTTAATCAATATCAATGTTCCACCTTGATGATGCTAGTGTCATTCCCTAGATGTGCTAGATCGTATGTGTTACACCCCCTTTACCCATGGTGTTGACAAAATACTCCCTCATATCGATCTCGATGCCTTTCTACAAAACTCACTAGCTTACACCAACCCAAACTGTTACTATTAAATTCCTGACTCTCCCGAGTTTAGTTCTAGTCTACTACTACCTCATTCCTTCTCCTTGATTAGCCATAACATCAGCAGTATTCCCCTTCATCTAGATATCTTTTTATATCAGTGTTTATCTTCTATTGCCCACAAATTTGATGTACTTGGATTCTGTGAAACCAAACTCACTAACGATATTGACCATTTGTATATTATTCCTAATTACAAAAGACACTGTATCAACACGTCACGACACTATGGTGGAGTCGCCCTATATGTTGATATCAAGTATAACACTTCTGTAAGAGATGATTTAAAGGTTCAGGAGGAGTACATGGAGAGTGTTTTCATTGAATTGCGTAACGACACACAAAATATCCAGAAGATCCCACACAAATGTAAGGAATTTTCTTGATAAATTTTCGGAGCTTATCACTATCATAAGTTCAGAGAGGAAACATTGCTACATTACAGGAGATTTCAACCTTGATCTATTAAAATCAGAAGCCGACACCTCAGTATTAGACCTTCTTGCTACCTATCATTCTAAACTCTTCTTCAACACTGTAACCAAACCCACTAGAGTAACTGCCACCTCTGCCACTGTAATAGATCATATCTGGACTAATAATTCTCCTAACAATCTTGCAAGTGGAATTATTTATAACAATATCTCAGATCACTTCCAGTTTTTGCCATGCATAAAACAGCCACAAGACCTGAAAGGTCTAGTAGAGTCTCAATACAATACAGAGACTACTGCACCGACAACATGCTCTTTTTTTAAAACAACCTAATGAATGATAACTTCTCTTGCATCTTCAATGCTTGCTTTGATAAATGCTTCCCGCTCAAGACTAAGTCAGTGAAAACTGTATCCATTTCCAAACCCTATATCAAAAGCGAAATTAACATAATGATAAAAGAAAAACACAAACTCCAAGGGAAATTTGCAAAAAGACCCATAACTTTCGGTGGTGCTTACCGAAGTATCAGAAATAGAGTAACTCAAGCAGTTAGAAATGCCAGACGTAACTATATACAAATAAGCTCCAGTAAGCATGAGGCGACAGTAGGAAAACCTGGAATGTCATAAATTCTATTCAGAACAGGAACACTCAGCCTTCGGCCCCCACTCAGCTTTTTGATAAATGATTCAGTTGTAACGGAACCCTCCCCCATTGCCAACCACTTCAATTAATATCTTATTAATGTTGGCAAAAATCTTGCAGAGAGCATCCCTAATCACCATGAGGAATTTAGAGCCTACCTGCAAAACAGACAGCAAAATGAGCTGTTCTTATCCCGTCACAGCAGATGAATTACTGGCCATCATAAAAATGTCCAAAGATGCAGCAGCAGGCGAAGACAATATACCAATGAGCATCATTAAAAAAGTAGCCTACTTTTTACTACCTGTTCTCCTACACGTTTGTAACTCCTCCTTCACTAGTGGTGTCTTTCCGGATAAACTGAAAATTGCTAAAGTACACCCAGCATATAAAAATCTGGGGACAAAGGTCTCTTCAAGAATTACCGCATCATATTAGTCCTCCCAGCCTTGAGTAAGATACAGGAAAAGCTAGCATGTAATAGACTAAATTCCTTCTGCAATGCCAATAACATCTTTACAGACTCCCAGTTTGGATTTAGAGCTAGAAGGTCGACTCAGATTGCTATGCTATCCTTTGGTAATGACATCTTAAATTCCTTTGATGACAGTCAGTTCACAGTCTGTATATTCTTGGACCTCTCCAAAGCTTTCGAAACTGTCAATGATACCATCCTCCTTTCAAAGCTTGAACATTACGGCATTAGGGGCCTGTCCTACAATTGGTTTACCTCATATCTGTTCAAACTTGGACCCCTGTACCTTGGTAATACAGTCCTCAAACGCGAACAAAATACTAAATTCCTCGGAGTCATTGTTGATGAGAAACTTAACTGGAGAAACCACACACAAGCCATTCACAGTAAAGTCATTAAACAGTGCAGTATCATGTATCACACTCGACAGTCACAGACTCTCACAGCAATGAAAGAAATCTATCATGATCTTGTTTACCAACACCTGATACACTGTCACACACTATGGGGGCCTGTGGCTCTTCAAAAACACAATCTCTGTTTACTGCACAAAAGAGAGTTATACTGACAATGACCTACTTGAAAAAAAACAAAAAACAGATCAGACAAACGAAAAATTTGCTATATTGAAAATTTTAAAAGTCGTAGGTATTAACACCTACTTCTGTGCCCTCTTTTTTTACAAACCTATCAATCACTTGCCTGACAATAATTATTTCCATTTCCGGAATATTCAGAGATACAACTTAAGGCACCCAGAGCTACTAAGACAACCCCCCATGCGTTCCTCTCAGTCCAGGACCTCCATAACATATTAAGGTGTGAAGGTGTGGAGCAACTTACCCCCACCAATCCGAGCAAAGACTACACTCCCTTCCTTTAAATCATCTCTTAAAAAATATCTATTGTCTAAGTACTAATATTTCTTGTAACACCTACTATATTTACAGTACCTGCTTTTATTGTACAATCAAAACCGTTTTATCGGAAATTATCATGTAAATAGATCAGTAATTACCATTGCAATAAACATAATTACCAACTAGACATAATCCTGAGGAACGCGCTTGCGTGGGTAGTGTTAACAAAGGCTGTAAGAGACTGCTCCTTAAAAGTCGTATTTCTGACGAATTCAGAGACTCTACTAATCCCAGCCTGTGCAGACAACTATAGTAAGACCCAATTATCAGCACAGTGGCATCTATTTGTTTTCTTTTTCTTTTGGACTTTGTCATTTTTGGGGGATAAAACATCTGGTCCTACCACCCGATCCCTCTGGGCGAAGTTTTTCAAGTTTGCGCATGCGCAATGTGATAGTTTGACGTAGCAGTGACGTCATTACCACTCCACCTGACTGCAGTGTTGCCAACGTGCCCTATGCCCGCTGTTAAACGCTCCCGTTCGTTGGAATCGGCGGCAGTAGGTGACAGTGATGCTGACGACTTTCTTCTTGAAGACAAATCAAAGAAGAAGCAGAAACCTCAGAAGTCAGGGTCTCCAGCAGGGGCCACGGGCCACCCCTCGCACCCCGTCTGGGGCTGTAGAGGGTGGCCTCCTCCTCCTGTCATCGGGGTCCCCAAGTGAGCTTACATGTGGCTCAATGACCGACCCTCCGCCGACGATGGACATAGGGGATTCCCTTTGTCTCCCTGCCCCCTCGCGCCTTCGTCGTCTCGCCTTTCCTCGGGACTTGCCTCTAAGCACGCGGACGACCTGCTTCTTCCGTCACTGCTCTCCACTTCAGGACTCAACACTTCGCCTCCGCCGAGGTCCCACAGCCGTAATAGTCACCACACAAATGGACGAGACGGTACGCCTGCTCACTCAGGTGGGCTTTCCTGCTCCCTAGGGGGAGGTGATGCTGAAGTTCACCATCATGACCCCAGAAACTCGTCGTACCAAGGTAATGGTTCGCCACGTACCCAGGGAGATCCCTATCAACGATCTTCGCCCTCTTCTCCCACAACTACTGGACATGGAACGCCGCATCAACCCGGTCTCCAAACGTCCATCCAACGAACTCATCGGCTGGTAGGTGGGCCCACTCCCTCCGAAGGTGAATGTAGGACCAATTCACAACTGTCCTCTCGACCGATTTATCGGAACCCAAAAATCTGTGGTCGTTGCCAATCGTGGAAACACCGCACCTGGGAGTGCACGAGGATGGTCGCCTGCGGTTTCTGTGCAGAACAAAATCCCAGTTATTCCACGGTGTGTCAATTGCCATGGCAGTCACCACGCCTGGAATACCAATTGCCCACAGCGTCCTGACACTCGCTCGGGGAAAACTTACCTTGTACCACCGTCCTCGTCTCTGACGAAGCTCCTGTCAACCAAACCTCACTCCTATCCAACACCGCCTCTTCCATCCACCAAGGATTTCCCATTGATCTCCTCTCCTCTACCATCTATCACCCCTACCACCCATCCTTTCTCCCCTCCCTCCCTCTCCCTACCGTTCTTGGAACAAGGTCGTTGTCGGCCCTACCACACAGTCACCACCACCTCCTGCCCACCCGGACCCCCACTGTCTCTCACCAGCACCAGCACCACCACCTCTTACTCAACTGAACCTTCACCGTCCCTCTCCGTCGCTACCACCACCACATGCCCAGTCGGGCCCTCGGCAATCCTCGTCGCCACCTCCAGCTCCTGCACAGGTACACCCAGTTGGTTCTATGGAAACAATCACTCTCCGTCTGAATCGCCACTCTAAGCAAATCAACCTACCTGTACTCTCTGCCCAACTCGACTTGTTTGTGAAAACAATTGCGACATTGCAGAGGCAACAACAACTCATTTTGGACAACCTGACCCAACAGGGGCGCACTTTGCAAGCCCCGATGACCCGCCTCCTTCCATCTCCCGAGATGGAGGATCCATCCCTCGCTCTCCCACTCCTCCCTCTCCATTTTTCTTAACAGAATTTGGTACCTACTTTGGAGCCCTGTCTAGCCCCACCGACTCATCTCACACCGGAGGCCGTTCCCTCCTCCTGTCACAATGGAACATCCAGGGACTTATACCTCACCGGACAGACCTCGCCCAGTTTGTGCTCTCTCATCAAGTAGATGTTGCTCTACTTCAGGAAACCATCACAGACGATGTTACTCCACTCCGCCTCTCTGGCTATACTGTTTACACCCTGCCTCGGTACCGTGGGCAGGCTCATAGCCTCCTCACCCTTGTGTGTAACACCATTCCATCTGTTCGTCTCCCTTCACCTGACTCACATGGATCCCCGTCTGAATTACTTTCTGTCTTCCTTACTCTTGGTGACCGGACCCTTCGTGTAGTCAATGTTCATTTCAAGAGTGATTCTCTGGACCCCCAGGTTCTTCACGAACCTCCATGATGGGGTTCCCATTATTGTTGTTGGCGACTTTAATGCCCGCCATCCCACTCTTACTCAGGATCATGCCACGCCATGTACCCTTAACGGATAACATATCTCACAGTTTCTTAATGGGGATGATGATGTTCGCTTTCTTTGTCCTGACGATCCTACTCGCCTCCCCCATAGTTTCCTTGATGTTGGCTTACTATTGAACGGTCATACCTCCTTTCATCCTACCGTCTGCACTGAGCCTGCTCTCTATAGTGACCATCTTGCCGTTACTACCCATCTCAGGCTCTCCTTCTCTGTCCCGACATCAGCTCCTTATCGATCCCCTCGCCTTCGTCTCACACAAGATGCTGTTCCTTCCATTTCCCAATACCTTTCTACCTGGGCGGATTCCTATGTTGTCCCCCAGTCCCTTGACTCTTACAGCGCTGATTTTGTTGATGCCGTGAATGACTCTGTCAATCGCGCTACCCCTCCACGCCCTCCCCGTCACCACAAAAGTGCCACCAACTACTGGTATCGTATCCCTGCCATGAGACATCTACGGCAGGTAACTCGTGATCTCCACTCTGCCATACGGAGGTCTCGCTCTCAAGAGGACTAGGAAGACTTAAAAAATTGGTGCTCCTTTGCAACTCAGGAGCGCCGTCGGATTCGTGAGGCGGACTGGCTATCCTTCACGGGGTCTCTATCGTTCCAGTCGTCACCGTCTTATGTATGGAATCGGATTAATGCTATACGGGGTACTTTACGGAGGCCTCCTCCCCACCCTGACCCCGCCTCCCTTGCCTGCTCTTAATGGAGGACTGGGAACGAGCTTCCTCCCCTGAGGCACTTCCAGATCCAATGCAGGAGGCAGTGCAGGCTCGCATCGATGTGTCTGAGCCTGTTGTTCGTGCTGCTCTTACCTCCCCTGCCCCCCACTGATCATCCCATCACACAGTTCGAGCTTGACAGTGCTCGTCGCTCTAGAAAAGACACCTCTCCTGGGGATGATCAGATAACCTACTCCGTCCTCAACGCCTGTACTAATAATCCTAACGGCCCCTTGCTTGCTCTCTACAATATGCCTTATGAACATGGGGTTCTTCCGTCTAACTGGAAAAATGCCACTATTATCCCCATCCCTAAGCCGGGAGATCCTGGGAAATATCGACCCATTAGTCTTACCTCCTGTGTTTGCAAGATGATGGAGAGGATACTCCATCTTCGCCTTCTTCACACCATAGGCGGCTTCCACAACTCCCTCAATGGTTTCATACAACATCACAGCACAGCACACTCCATTGCTTCCTTTTATTGCAATCAGACTGCC